>NC_142826.1:1289000-1441250 GCF_057945365.1 Rhopilema esculentum | reverse complement strand
TCTCCTTTTCACATGATGCTTAGCGGATTCACTGTCTACCTGAACCAGCATTAATTTTTTGTACTTTTGTTTCTTGTACGTTTAGTATGTAATCGCTTTTGCTTTGAGAAGTATAAAACAACCTAGCTTTTGTCGTCACAATCCATTTCACGCTACTGCTATTGTGTCATCCCCTTTTTACAAAATGCATATTATTTTCAGGATTCAAAGAGAATTGGCCGAGTTAACTGTAGACCCACCGCCAAACTGCAGGTCAGTTTTATTTTCTTAAAAAACTAGATGTAAATAATATTTCAGGCATCTTTATAGTTTTTGAAGAGTTGATTATTTTTGTATTTATAAGTATCACCCTTTGAATGAAGAAGCTGTGAGGATGGCTCAGTGGTTGAAGTCGCTGACTACAGATCCAAGGATATAGGATTCGAATCCCTGAGGGAGTGGCCAGCTGTCACATCGAGAGGAAAGACCAGGACACTGCTCGATTAACACAGCTTCTCCGTGTTCTAAAGACTAGTAATGTGTACCAAAATGAAGGTCACAATAGCAAACTGCTCGACGGACCACAAATGCAAATCCAAATGCAAATCAAAGCTCTTGTTAGTTTCAAACCTGCCTGTCTATGTGTTATTTGCCTTTTTTGAATGCTTTATCACGCTATCCTATTTGCATTTCTCTTTGTCACTTCAAAACCTCTTATATTTGATATTACTTTTTTCACAGTGCCGGACCAAAAGGGGACAACTTGTATGAGTGGGTAGCCACCATCCTTGGACCTCAAGGCTCTGTGTATGAAGGTGGAGTCTTTTTCCTAGAAATCAGCTTCCCTTCTGATTATCCATTCAAGCCGCCAAAGGTAATAGAATCTTCAATTAAAGAACATGTTTTTGAAAATAAAGCAATCTTGAGCAATGTCGTAAAAAAATGGAGAAATAATTTGGGGGCCCCTTTCGCTCTGGAGCTCTTAGTTATCAAACAAAGATCCCATCAGAAAAGACGGTTTTTGAGAACATTCAGAGATCTGCATTGAAAGTAATAAATGGCAGTAGGGACAGTGTACAGCTGGAGAAAGTCAGTAGTATGCGAAACCAGTTGTGTGCTCTTGAAATTTTCAAAAGTTTGAATAGCATATCGCCACACGCCTTTCGAAACTACTTCACTAGAGTAAAACACAGGCAGTGTACTCGTGCCAATGCAAAAAATATTGTTTTGTCCAAAGTACAATCCGAAGCAGGCAAGAAGGCCTTTTACTTTCAAGGAGCAAAGATTTTTAATAAACTAACAGACGAAATGAAGTGTGAAACTTCAATTTTAAGATTTAAGACTTTTTGTGAAAACTTTAACTTTGTTTTTTAAGACTTGATTTTCATCATGTATATAATTTTTATTTCGATAATCCATGTATATTTTAGACAGGTCCTTTATTGATAACAGCACGTTGTTGCTGAGCAAAGTTAACCTGTATAAATATGATATTATTATTGTTACCTTTATTATTTTTATTATTATTATTCTAAACTGCGTTACGCCACTGGTGTTGGTGATTGGACACTGAAGCTCCTGCGCCTCCGTGTAGAACATTTCTTCAAACAATGGACAAGAAATTTTGTCTCATTTTTTCTTTATAAAAATGGCTTTGGAAAAAACAAACATTTTACAACATGCTAATAGCTTTTTCGTGTCTGACACTCCTCAAAGTATAAAACATCAGAACAAGAGTCCAAAAGAACACCATTGAAAATATATACCCAGTTGTGGATCGAAATAGGCCAATCAGAAAAACGCAAGCACAAGACCGGTATAGTTGACCATTCAGTACTGCGTGCCTATAGAAATATTACCAGTGGAGTCCAAGAGAGAAAAAGAGCTCCTTCTGTCTACACAAAAATCGAATCAATTCCAAAACTGCTAGATGAAAAGACGACTAGGCTCTGCTAATTATCTTAAACATATCGTAAATAGTTTTCCGCTATCAAAGCTTTCTACAAGTAACATCAAAAACGGACACCTATCTATTACGGAAAATATATCAATTCTAAGATAGAAGTTCTATTGTTGTTGGGATATGTTAACGACCAAACAGGGGGAGGACATATTTCTGTTTTGCTGAAGAAAATCTTCGAGACGCCTCTGATAATTGTCCGATGTAAAGTTCATAATACTCGCCTATCCCACTTTCTTAAAAACACAGCTGTTTAAAGAGTCCTTAAAAGAGATGATGGAAAAAGTATGGGATGTTTTAAGGCAATGGTTCTTGGAAAGGCTCACTGATATAGAATTACTGAATAAAGATTCCTGACCATGGATTTTACGATAAGAGAGCGAGATTTTACTGTTATGGAGCAAAAAGCTAAAGGTTTAGAATACCAGGGAAAAACTTTCATTAGTAAAGACAATGTAACATAACAAAAGGAGATCATAATGAGGATATGACAAGTGACCCTAAACAAGATTTTTCTTGTCGCTAGAGAAAGTGCACCTTCATGACGAAACCGAACGCCAAATTCGTATTTGTCATTCACAATGAGCTCGTGCCCGCGCTCTTCTTTAATATTTTGTGTGCTAAAATATTGGGATAAGCTTAGCCCGTTCCGCTCACTTTTATTGATAATGGTTCAAGTCTTACGTTTTATCAAATATAAACCTTATATTGAAAATTCTTCTTTTCAGGTCATCTTCAAAACTCGAATTTATCACTGTAACATAAACAGCCAGGTTTGAAATTGTTATTATTTCCACCCGTTGCAATGCAAAATGTTGACCTAGCCTTGTAATTTCGTCATTGCAGATTTCTTTTCAATAGGCGAATAACTTATAGCACTGTTAATGATATTATGAGAATTTAGTTATTGGAATTCTTGTTCTATAAAATGCTAGGAAACAGCAATTAGTTTGGAAGCTTTGTGGAAAATTATATAGATCTGGAACGGTCGTGTCAACAAATGATAATTGTTTTGTATTCGTTATTCCTTACTTTTAGCTCCTTATTTTTAACTGACAAGTAAATTTCATAATTAGGCGCAAAAACCTATGTTTTATTTATTGCTGGAGTTAGCAGTACGCCAGTTCTCAACTTCGTTTTGAATCGTTCTTGAAATTTTAATTGTTACAAAGTCCTCTATGATTTCATTTTGATATCTTTGTTAATTTTATACTTTTTTTCATATTCGCAGTTTGGTACTCCTTTTTCATATTCATGAAGTTTTTTTTTATATAATTTGATTCGTTCTATTGTTCATTATTCTAATACGCGAATTGTATTTTCAACGCAGGGAGTTGTGTGCCTTGACATCTTAAAAGACAAATGGTCCCCAGCCTTTACTGTTTCAAAGGTTCTTTTGTCTGTCATTGCCCTTTTATCAGATTGCAATCCAGGTATGTTTATGTGCCATAGGCGTTTTTTACTGTTGCTCCATATTTATCTAAGGACCACCTATCTACAAGATGGCTTAAAATATTTATGGGCTGGTAAAAGGCCACTTTGACTTGTAATAACAGAATCCTATTGATGAAAATAACAGAATCGATAAAAATGTTTGCGCTGATATTGGCAACACCAAGTCAAAGTGAGTTCTGTTTTTGGCAAATCTATTGCAGACTATTAATGTGAAATTTATCATCGAGAAAACCCGTAATAAAGTTTCCGCTAAGAAATTGGAAAATTGATAATTTTAACAAATTAATTTCAAAAGCAAATTTCAAAAACCCGTCAGGGCTAGAGTCGCCTTCTGTACCATTCCCACTCAGTGTGTTAAGCACAAAATTCTTAAACAGAGAGGGAAAGGCATTCTGATTTTTTTAAGAATAGTTTATGTAAAGAGAAGATAAACTCATAAGCTGTGGAACGATAGATCTCCAGAATACGAAAATACAATGCCTTTTCCATAATTTCTATGCGTCTTTTCTCAGTTTGTAGTTTTTTCCAAAGCTCTAGGGTTTTTTCTTCAGTTTGTTGCATGTTTTCCTTACTCTTATTTATCTTTTCCTAAGTTCGATGTGTCTTTTTTCAAAATTGATACATCTTTTGTACCCGAGATCCAGGGTGTATCCAAGGTTTCAGCCTTGGACATACTTTGAAAAGTTTACCTTTTGCTCTTTTCTTTTGCACGTGTTTGGTTTTCTCTAAGTATTTCTGAGACATTACATATTAATGGTTTACCTTATATTAAATGTGCAGTGTTTTTTTCAGCTGATCCGCTTGTTGGCAGCATAGCGCAGCAGTACCTCACAGATCGAAAGGAACACGATAATTTTGCTAAAGATTGGACGAAACGATTTGCCACTTGATAAACCTTGTTAATTTATCAGAAATTTTGAGTATTTTCCCAAGTTTTTAAGGTAGTCTCCCGGAGCTAATTTGCATTCAAATCAGGCTAAAAATGAAAGAAGCATGATTGGCCTCTAAAGCTGGATCATTTGTTATGATGAAGAAAGGATGTTACGTCACGAGTTCGAAGGGCGCGTTCCAAACACGGCATGAAGATAGAGAAAGACTATGTTGTGGGCTTAAACGTCTCTGATTCTTGCTAGATATGTTCTCCATAGTCGATCAGCACTTTTTTAGTCATCATTAGAAATGAAAATTGAGATTTCCTGTTTTGACATTCACGAGAGTGCCATGTGGCTCATCAATTTGAAATTTCCCTTTTTGGAAGGCCTTTTCAGTTTAGACATAACTTGCTAAACACTCGAGGGGATGGGGGCAATTACTGATACACAGAAAACAGTCCATTTGCAGCTAACTTTGATGCCTTTCAGAGATTTTCTTGCAATGGAAGGGGCATATGATGACGGAGAAGAGTGTGTCTTGCATCTCCGCAGTTTTTCGATTTTAGGCCCATCTGTTTCGATAGACTATTGGAACTAGAACTCGGCTTTCAAAATGAATTTTGTTAGTTGTATGTAAATAAATATAATCATTGTATAGTAGTATGAAACTACGGTTGTATGTAAATGGTGGTTTCTCCTTTCATTATTAAAAATTTAAATTATAATTTAGAATGAAATTTGTGGTTAGCGTAGTTGTTGCGTCGGTTTTGAAGAATTTTTGCCAGTTTGATGCGTGGAGAGTCATGGTTTGACCTTTGAAAATTGTCACATTTTTTTGTTTTGGCTCTTGAATCTGCCTATGTGTGCTGAGGGAATGACGCTTCAGTTATTTGCTGAAAAACCAGCATTTTAATAGCTATCATTTCTTCTGAGTACTCAATATTCTCCTTGAACTTAACATTTTAAGTAAATCTGAAATTCCAACTACCGCATTGTCTAATAAAGTTGAAACCCTTGTATTTCAAATATATTCAACGAACGCTGATTTCGAAATATGCCTTCATTTATTTAATCATTTCCAAGGCTTTTTCTTTTTCGCATAGTATTAACTTATCCTGTTTGATGGTATCTCAAGATCAAGAAATTTCAAAGTAAAGAATCATCTAATATTAGGAAACGACATTTTTCATGAATGTCATCTGTCAGTTAAAGTTTTAAAAATCTATAAATTTGAAAACAAGTCCATATTTCAAATTTTCCGTCAATCTTCATCGGATGAACTCAGGTCTTCAGAAGATGTATCCGACAAGAGGTGGAACCGCGTTCCTTCGTCACGTGATGCCTTCTGGATGCGGATCTTTGGCACTGATGGTCGCGATTCAGCTCTGAAAAGGATGCGTTGCAAGTTCATTATATTTATTTTGATCTACAAGACTAGGAAGGTTTAAATAAGTTATAAAGGCTTTACAATTACTGCTTTAACTTGCATCATTATTATAATCATCATCAAATTATCAACAATCAATGATTAATCACTGTCAACAATCGTCGCCATCGTCATCATCATCATCATCATCAATTAACTTAACACCCAAATCGTATTCTTCATAGGAGTCATCAATGTAATCAATACCATCATTAATCGCCATATTCAATCGAATAATCAATCGCTATTCATCTATGTAATCAACACCATCATCAATCGCCATCATCAATCACTAATTATCATTACCATAATAATAACGACGATTCTTATAAAGACTTCAATAAGTGCGACAAGTTCTTTTTAAACCCAGCGTTTGCTGTCTTAGGTTGTTTCTCCATCCTATGGTTTGGACAATTAAAAACTAATCGTTTACATTCCTACTTTTTTAAAGTTGAGTTTTCTTCTCTCATTAGGCCAGTCGTCAGTTCAACATCCTCAGCTTTCGTTTCGACATCTTTCAGCAACTCTTCGTGATCTCGCCTGCGAAAACGTGAACGTAAACGTGAAAAATGAACTCTGGAAAGGAGCTTAAAGCAATCACAGTCGATAACTAATCAATTAATGGATTTGGTGTACTAGCGGATTGTCCACGTTATAAGTGGGATTTGTTGTGGGACTGGAAGCTGTTTCAGGTCTCCTTAAAGTTGAATATAAACTTTTTGATATGAGCCAATTCTTGTTACGTAGGTTGGTATATTCAAACAATGAAACATGTTGGTTTAGGATAACGTGCCGCTTTTGTGCGGAAAGATTTTGAGCTTTGAGACATGCTATCGAGAAGATGTTTCGCTTTTAGCATCAAATCAAGACATTTTTAGAAACTATTGCTGATTTAACAAGGTGAGTGTTCTTTAAACTTTGTTTTGAATGCAGATATTGTGGGATGAGATCAAATATCATAAGAAGAGGACCAAGGCATGATCCCTGAGGAGTAACGCAGAGGGTTGAGATCCAGCTAGATTTGATCACATCGACGAAGTAGCAACAATGATAGTGTTCTGTCAGGTATGATGTTCAAATCAATTATGACATACTCTTTTGCAAACAATATTTCGTGATCAACGGTGTCGAAAACATTTTTGAGATGGAAAGATGACTTTGATTTATCTAAGTTGCTAAACCAGACAGCGGTGACATCGAGATTCGTAGTAACTCTGCTGCGTAGTTTTCAAAATATTGCTGTCAAAAAGTAGTAGTTGTTTACATCGAATAGATAACCTGGTCATGCGTGGACTTTTTTTATAGCTTGCAAGGATCAGTTAGAACCGATTTTCGTACTTTCTAATATCAGTTCATAGGCCATATTTTTTACAATCTTTCTGGTATTTGGAACGCTCCTTTTACGCTTAAATTTTCATCATATCATGGTCTGTTGCCTCGATTGATTAAAACTTTCGATATCGAATTGTCGTCATGGCTTTCTGTCTCTCTTTCTGCATTTGCAATAGTGTGACCCAAAACGTTCTCAGTTTTATGATTTTACGAAGCACTAATTTCTTGCGATGCCTGCAAAGATACGGGCAACCTTTTTTGCAATAATCAGTCCTTCCTAGGAGCCTGGTAGACGCCATGAGTGCATGCGGGCTGCGGGCTTCCACACCCAACCACCCCCCCCCCCCCATCGCCATTTTATCTTTCCGTCACTGGTAAGAAAGTATATACTCACTCTTTGATTCTTTTGTGACAGAAGTAAATAAGTGCAACTATGCCAACCAGTGCGGCGACGACGCATAAGACCAAAATCACCAAGACGCTGATGTCACTGACTTTCTGCAACTGTCGGTCTGATTCAAGCAATGTTTGGACAACTACAGCAACCGGAGTGGGATTATTGGAGTGGGCGGCATGATGAGAATCTGGAATAAGGAGAAAAGAATGATCTAGTCTGAAGTGACATCTTTGGGGGTACTTTTGGCATCATTATTTGTAGAAGTAAGCATGAATAGATTGATCCAAAACCTTACTGAAAAAGGCATCGAAATAGTGACAATTTGGGGTTATCTGAGCCCCCCGACCCCTTGAATCCGCAACTGCAAGTGGGGTTTCCTGACTCAGATTGCAATTAACTGAGGGATGCCACAGTAATTTCCCGTAATATGTCGAAACATAAAACTCGGACCCTGTTCCAACCCTTTTCCATCAACTCATAATAGATTATCTTACCTATTCTTCATCAATCAACCAAGACTTTAATTTTCGAGAAATCTCTTATCAATAAATCCACTCTCGTGATGCCATCATTAAAATCGTTTTCTTAAACTAAACAACTCGTTTCTATAGCATAAACAGCGCATATCTGGAAATTAAAAAATCCCAAACGACAAAATTTTCAAAAAGGTATTGAAAGTTATTTTATAAAACATCAGTTTATTATAAATGCCACAAAACTTAAACAGTTTCTCTTTTAAATGATTCTGTAAACTATTATGATCTACTTCTTTGTTCATTGTATTCCTGATTTCTTTGCACCTGAATTCAGCGTTGTTCTGAGTCAAAGAAAGGTTTTGTTTCGCAAACGCCTAAATATTGTCATAATTATTTTTCGTCTGTAAATAACCAACCACATACAAGATTCTGTCAGGGTTGTGTGAGAGATAAAAATTCACGAATGCAAATTCTAAGAAATTAATAATTTGAGACCTAGAAATTGGAGAGAATAAGCAAGTAATGAATGAATAAATCGAGAAATAAATTATGGCTTGTAGTGTGTGCTTAATTTGATCTGAAATCAGAAATTTCAGAACGGTCTTAGAATAAACAAGCTGACGTCACAAATATCAGTTTGTTGTCAAATGTTTGCTTTTTTCAAGGCCATTTTCCATCTTTTCTAAAGAATCAATAGCCCCAAGGGGGTGCAGGGTTGCGACGCTAAGGCCTAAGTCACTCTCTGCAAATTAAACAAAATCGAGGCCCAATCGACAAATCTAAAAAGTAACTGCTAAAATATGATGGATGCTGAGAATTAATGCATTGAATTCCAAAACAGTACAGTGGGGTTTAAGAATTCTTTTGCGAAATGTATAAACAATTTAGTCACTTCTTTGAAAATCTTAATATCTCAATTTGACATCTCCTGTTAGCCACACATACATCATTACACTCAAACAACGTCCATTTAAAGTCCATGTTACGATGATTACACTGCAAATTTGTACATTGCACCAAACCCCCCCCCCCCATTCCCTGCTCAGGAGGTTTAGCAACGGTATTGACTTTTGGAGCAGACCAAGGAAAAATCTTGTTTCAGAGGCTTGAAGTTTAATATTTTACAATGCTTGAAATCTTATAATTTGGAACTTTGTCATTCGTTTCACTTTGTTTAAGAATTTGTTCAAATTAGAAAGCCTGGGGTGCGGGTGAATTGTTGCTACTAGAGGGTCCTAGAGAGACAAGATCTTCAAACATTGGGAATTTTTTGCATACAGAAAAGCCCACATAAACCGACTGCCTTTTTCTTATTAGAACGAAATGGATTCTATCGTTTCACATAGCTGGTCTTTTATTTAAAATTCTTCAATGGACGACAATCAGCCTTGTGGTTCTGAACTTTCGGTTTATTTTATGCGAGTTATTTTGCGGTTGGGCGTGAAAACAGAATCCATTTTGTGTTGGCTGATGGTTGGCAATGGAGCCATTAGTCAGAAGTTTAAACATTCACATTCTCAGATATTTACAAATTTCTCAAACTTCACGACGGAGACCTTGGTTACTTTCTCTAAAATAATAACATAGTAGCTTAATGTCGGAAATCGTTTAAACCAGCAGTTATTTTACTTCGTGAGTTGTTCGCAGTTTCGTCACGACAAATTGCCGACGCAAGTTTGTTTGAGATGTAGATTCAAAACTTGAAATATTTCTTACGATTCAAGAGGCTCATAATTACATGATTTTGTATCACAGTGGCTAGCCAAAGCGCTTTTTGCAATTCTTGTGAGGCTTGTATTTAAACGCAATTAACCTTATACTTAGTGTATAAATTTAAATGTTCAATACTTCATCGACGTCTTCTACTTAGTATATAAATTTAAATTTTCAATACTTCATCGAAGTTTTCTACTTACGCATCAAGATTTGCTTCAATGATCCCAAACTTCGAACTTGTGATTGCAGTCTTAATTCACCTTGATGTGCTTCTTGCTCGTTTTGCAAGCTCCATTTGTCCGATTGGAAAAATAATTTCCTAACGGCTGCTTGTAAAATTTCACAGCTGTTTACTCACCGGGCAAACTTCTTCTGCGGGCTTTTGCGTTTACAATAATGACGTCATTTGAATAGAATTTCGTGTTGCTGGCTGGCCTCGTTTCCAGCCTTTTGTCTAAAGTTAATGCGGCGAGTTGTAGAAACGAGTCTAAGTGTCAAAATGCGTTAATCTCTAAATCCCCTTACACATTTTCCCCTCACATTGGTGGCACACACTCGCTTTTTTGCCCGAAATCAGGTCTCGTGGGGTCACGATCTGCTGTTTTAGATCTCAGATGGAACCGCAAGATTAAAGGATGCGCCTTTCTCACAGTGGACCGGAGAAACGCAAAGTCCCATCGTGAGCAGAAAATTCCACGTGAAGAATATTTCATTACTTGTTTTTGTTTCAGTATCTAAATAAAGCTCGTTTTTCACTGCCTTCTCCAAATTCTCATGAATATATGCTCCCATGTATTTCAATAATCACTTGGATATTTCAAAAGTTTAGATTCCATTAACATACCATTAGTATAAAAACGAACACGCATTAAATTCTCTCTCTCTCTTTCTTGGCCTAAGAGAAGGACGTTAAATTAGCTTCTGAAGAGTAAGTATCTGTTATTATCAATCTTTAATGCATCATCTTTCTATCTTTTTTAATTTTGTAGCAGTTTTTCGATTTCAAAGTCATTGCTTTGCTCGAGACTCCATACTACCGCCCGTGTTTCTGTGAGCTCCATGTGGTAGCACGTGGTTGACATTCGTCCGAATCACTTATTTTTCGTTAAATACTGCCAGACTAACAATATAATATCTTTGCATCCTCCAGCCGTGCTACTTGGAAATATTCACATACAGCCATGAGTCTTGCTTGGGCTTTTCTGTTGATGTATTTATCTTCGCAACACAGTTTGGGATTAAATGGTTAGTTTTGCCTTATTTTATTGAGAACATTTTCCGCTGAAGATGATCTTCGATGGCCAGTTTTTCCCTTGTAACTTTCGAAACAGTATTACTTGGTTGAACATTGCATATATTTGGCAAGCTTGAAAAATAGGTAACCAATAATTCTTTAACGACTTAGTCTAGTTCCATATTTGCCCTGAAACCCAATTGCTTAAGCAGCAGCGTGGTGGGAACTTTATGGGCTGGGAATATCAAGTCTTTAGGGCCACGCCATTTTGATGATGTCGCGGAGGCAGCATGGGGCATAGCTTTAATTGTTTATCTCACAAATCTAATGTCATAAATGATAAAAATTTAAAAATAAAAAAATCCAAGGGGCTCACATGAAAAGTTTGAAATGGCCGAGTACCGGTGGGCCTCAAGCACCTTAGCTCAAGCAGACGTCACGCCCTTGTTCCCTCTTTTTTTCCAGTTGCACTTCTTGTCTATAAAATGAGCTGTTTTTAAATCACTTGTTTTCAAAAGGCTGCCTATTTTGAGGCCTGACCTAGCCTATTCCATGATCTCCCGCAAGATTTATGCTCCCTGTACCCATACAGCTTTTTAAAATGTCAACTAACTATAGATTTATAAATTTTGTTCGCTGTTTTAAATAATTACTTTTTGCATGCTTTATGCTTCTTCTTAACTTGAAGTTCGATTTTTTACAGTTAAAAAGGTGGATGACACAGCACAAACTGATTTGGCAACTGAATTGGAAAACGACGGTCACAGTGAGAATTTTCAGGAGAATGTCGGTAATTCTGGTATGTTTAGGAATTCCTTCTCGTTAATCTAATTTATCATGTGAAAATCGTATATTGTTTAGCAGTTTTTTATTTTTCTGCAATAAACATGACCTTGTTCCAGTTCACCTAAATCACCCGCCCCCAATGGGGTATTCTGAATTTAGAAGTACAGAGTGCTGGCTCGATATTTTAGGGTCTTCAACTTTGATAAGGAAAGTGTATTTGGAAGTTCTTATAACTGATTGGGGCAGTCGCGGGAGGGAAGTATCTGAAAATAATGAATGAGTGATTAGGATATGATGTTTTCAGATTGCCTTCCAGCTTTACTTGACATTTTATTATCGGTTACGATTTTGTTATCTCATCATAGTAAAATTATGGATACACCTCTAAGTAAATATTTTGTCCCTAGTGATTCTTGTCACCAAGCCGTAAGCAAGGCCCCTAAATTCCAATCAGGATGAATAACAATTCAAAAAAATACGAATTGAGCTTCTGATATCAAAGTTTTCAATCTTTCCATAATTAACTCTCACAATACACGTAACTTTTAGAATGTTTTCTATCTACTCAACCTAAAGTTAGAAAAATACCATTTTTTTCTACATCTTTGCAACGAAGGGAGATAAACCATTTCTCTTAGAATACCTCGATGAAGTTGAAGATTTGGAGGAGGACAACGATGAAGAGAGGGCTAATGAACTTAGAGAGGCCGCCGGTGATGGAGGTGAGCAAGGTTTTGTTTTTTTTATATTGGTTTTATGTAGGGGGTGGTTTATGGAGATTATTAACCGACCTCCTTTTTTAAGAGCTTTATGTTGTTTGATAGGCAGAGCTGTGCACGCTTTGGCGTGTTAGTGGTTTGTTCATGGTTGCAAAGTGGATTATGTTTTCTTTCAATGGAACTTTAAGCTTGATTTCAGAAAAGCTTGTCATTCATTTACACAGAATATCCAAAAAAGCCTAAGCGAACTGTGCCATATTCGTTAGTTTATTTGGAGAAAAACGGATGAATTTCTCAATTCTGATCTTTTCACGCCCGTTTTGAAGCTCCTGCAATAACAAACACCAAGCTGTCCAATGTAATTATCAAATTTTCCTAACCCACCTATTTTATACTTTCAAAACAGCAACAAAAATACCTTTCTCTTAATGGAAAAAGCAGGTTATGTCCAAAAATATTATAAAGAACTATTTTTTCTTCAAAGTTGTACATTATGCCATTGAAATGATAGATCTTTATTTTGCCAAATGTGTAAAGATTCTTAGGGAAGTTAGTTTAGTTTTTATATAAGATTGCATAAAATTTACCCCATCTTTGATATCCCGGAAATCCGAAAATATACGATCTCTTTTGTTACATTTGCAGAGGACATTTCGAAGATCTCGAAAAATCTCGAAGAAGATGCACCTTATGTTAAAATGGATGCTAGGCCATTTTGGCGTTGCAGAAGAAGATGGTCTGGCTGTTCATCTCGACGTCGAAGGACAAGTGCCAAGAAGATATGGAGCCGCGTGAAAGAACATGCGAGAAACATTTTTGGTAGACGACGAAGACGCAGCAAGTGAAGATTTTTCAGAATTTAACAAAAGGGCCGTCGAGAACAAGGGCTGGAATGAAATGTGTTGCTACAAGAAACTTTTGCAACGTTAGTTGCTGATTTGTTTTGTTTTATCGTTCTAGAGCAAAGCTCTTACTCTTTGTTTTAAATTTTTATTGCGTTCGGTGCAAACTTTGTCATGTTGTCGTTGGTTTTATTTTAAAGTTTTAACTAAAACACTATTCTTTCATATTCAGAACGGCTATTGAGCTTATAGACCGGATATATATCATTATCATAATTTTGGATTAACATCTGAGAACCTTATTTGTCCTTTGTTTAAACTAGTCAAAGAATGCCTTGCCCACCCAATTCCTTTGTACTAGAAGAGTAATCTAACTCTATCCCGTTTGAATGTGACAGTTTTGGAGCTTTTGTAGGTGGGGAACTTTTGTTTGTTGGTTCATCATTTCGTATGTTTGTTCGCTCATCACTGTTGTAAAAGGTTGTAATGTGTTTTAAATTGAATCGTTTTTATTGAGTTTTAAAATCAGTGATTAATTATATATATGATGTCATTTGAGATGATCTGTCATTTTCTGTCGCTCTGTATTATTGTACGATTGACAAAAAAATATAGTTTTCTCGTCTGGTCGCTATTGGAAAATAAATTGAATAGAAAATGAAACCAATTTGAAACCAATGTGTATAATTTCGAAACATGTGATTTAGAGAACTTTGCAACAATGAAGACCCTTTACAGTGTAAGAACAGTATTTTTGCCGTGTATTCAAAAGATTTGCTTGCCTCATGTCTTTTAGCCTTCCCAGGCCTGTCAATTCTCCCGGTTTTGCCGGGAGACTCCAGGTTTTGCTTGTTTTCTCCCGGTCTCCCGGTTTTTTATGATTTTTTCCCTGTTTTTCCTTGTCTTTCAGCAAAGTTTTTTATATAACAAAAATTATTGAAATGACTTTCTTCGCGACAAAGATTTTTGTTAGTGTTTTCAAATTAACGAAAACGTTAAATCCATTAAGTCGCTACCGATGATAATTGTTGTCAATAACTGTTTGTCCAACATGACTTTTTTGACAGGTATGTTGTCTATAAATTCAACAAATTCTAGGGATCTCTCTGTTTTTGGCCAAATCTCACTGTTTTTCTCAATCAAAGATCTGAAATCTCCAGGTTTTGAAAATTTTAGGTTGACAGGTCTGCCTTCCCTATTATAGCCATTATAGACAGGTCTGCCTGCCTTTATAGGTAGCGTCTGAAAAAACAGGCCACGAAAACTATAGAACTAAATTATTGTTGTCTCCTTCAACAGCAACCAAATTTAACATTATTGAAATGCAACTTTAAAGGAATTTATTTAACAAGGTCTTATTTATCATAACTTTACATGTAAAAAATTGGATAAAAATAGTGCAATAGAGATAAGCCAATTTTTAAGATTTATGACGTCTTCGATGTGGTATGTCAAGAACTGAGCTCAGAGTAAGCACCATTAAAAAAGGCGAGGAAATATGCAACATATGAGAAGCCAAACGTGTTTTTTTTCTCATTGACTTAACTTCTAATACATTCTTCAAAGTTTTAATTTTATTTCTATTTATTGTGCATTATAACGATGGCGCTTTCATATACCTATGCAGTTTGCTTCCATATTGTTTGTTCAAAATGGGAATTTATTCGGGTTGTGGCATCAAGAATAATGGTGAAAAAACTACCAAAAGGTTTTTTGCCTACTTTTAGCTCTCTATATTCATATCAAACTTTACCTCCAGAATCCCCAACAAACTTTTATTCAAGCAAGATATTTTTTCTAGAAAAGGAGCTTATCATATGAAGAAATGGATTGGTAATTTATAAACTTTCTACGTAAATATTATTGTGAATCAAATTTTTAAAGTCATCGAGTAGATGTGAGAAGCACGTGATTAGCTGTAAGTTGAACCTGATTGGCTAAATTGGTGGCACTTGCTGGAAGACCATGTGCAAAGTCTAGGAAGGTTCTAGGGACGTAAACAAGGCAAGGATACTCTGGTAAAGACGGAGAAAAACTGAATTGATAACCTACTGCAATTAAAGCATTGTGAAAATTGGTAGCTGTTACCAGAGCGGCCTAATTTACAAGTAATCGGCTGGGTTTTTAGAGAGCGGACAACTATGACGATTCGCGATACGATTGTATTAATTTGACCGCTCGGTTTCTAGTCACTAGTGTTTTGAAAGTGGAGCTGAAATTGGACAGCATTTAAAATCTGTTCGAAAGTATATTTGTTTGTGATAAGAAGCGCGCGGTTTATTCAAAAGTGTTGTCACTGTGTAACTCAGAAAAAGGAGGACTGGCAACTGACAAGTCTTGGGAATTTAAACGCATTTCTAATGGTTTTGACGACATATTGACAGGGGCCTTCGAGCTAATTTAGGCCAACACCGAGGTTGTTTATTTACATTTGCTTGCTTCCTGCAAGTTGACATTTGGTCAATGCTGCATCAAATAAACTGGAGTTTTTTAAGTCCAGACGCAGTGATATTCCCAACATAGTTGCACAGGTATAATTGGAGACTTAATCTTGCTGTTTGAATACATTGTTTACTGTTGTGCGGGGTGTGTAATAATCCTACTTATCAATTTTGTTTTCCTTCAGAATGGCGCTGTAAAATGAGTCTTAATTACGCAGATTGGTCTAAAGCTAGTAATTTCTCGATTAAATGATTAAAATGCCAGAGGGTTTTAATAACATTTAAGGTTTCAAATGATGTGCTTGTAACTTCAAAAACGCTTTTTTTGCTTGAAAATTAAACAGTTACAATAAATTGAGTTAATATACTCGTATTGTATCGAAATTGGAGTCAAATGCAAATTATTTTAGGTATAACGGTTACCATTTTTAATCATTTCTAGTCGTACTGCAGTTGGAAATCGGAAAATGAGCAACGAAGAAATTACATACGAGGAACAAGAATCACGCTACTTGGATAATGAAAAGGAGTTAGCTGAAAATTCACACTGGTTTGATGGGCCTGTGGTAAACGAGGATGGTGAAGACAAGGTATTAAAATAGCACAAGTTCATCACTTTTGCTCTGCAGGTTTCAGTCGCGTTATTAAGCGTGTTTTTCTTTAGTTTTGAATTTTACTGTATAACAGCTGAATCGCCTAGGCCATTATCTGTTGGTAAGCGTAGGACATGGAGTTGGTGCACGTTTTGTCTGCAAAGGAATGCCTTCTGGAATAGTCCTCAAGAGCGGATAACTATGTTTTCGGTTTAAAGTTTTTCTTGTTCATAGATTCTTTTAGCTTTTATTAGTGCTTTAGTTTATTTTTGTGTTGTTTTCGGAAGTTCACGTGCAACTCAGCTGCAGGTTTAATAAAGCAAGCGAACAATGCCTGGCTTTGTAGTTACCTTTATCAGTTTACAAATTTTTTTCAAAATGTTATCAGAACATTTCAAGCTAAGCCCAGAATCATTTTATCCTTATAACATTTGTATTACACTCTTTTTTTATAAGAACCAGTAAATTTGAGTTCAGGCTGATTGTTCTTATTTTTTTTGAAAATCTAAGGCTTGATTGTTCTTAATTTGTTCTTAAATGTATAGGGTATAAGCAGTGAGATTTCTAGCTTTTCGTTCTGGGGAGGTGTTCAGGCCAACAAAGTGAGTGAGAAAACCTTCATTTGCTGCCATTTTGAATACTCTCGGAAAAAGCACCCACAAGATTCTCGTTTTTGAAATAAAATGTTTTTCAAAATTTCATTTTACAGTAGCTCAGCCTCAGCTTGTTCTTAATTTGTTCTTAACTTTTGACCAATTCTGAGGCGCGCGTTCTTATAAAATTTTTCTTACAAAAAAGGTGTAATAATTCAAGTACATACATTAAACTTCCACGAGTTCAACATTTTTGCATATTTACCAATCAAGTGTTTCTTAGTTATTAGTTCAGTTCAATTCAGATTTCATTTACAGTATCAATTACTAAATACATGTCTTCTTATTTATAAGAAACTGGTTTTTAAGACACCAGAACGAGAATGGCAAAAAACTTAAGAAACTTTTGTACAAGTAGAATTAAGAAAATGTAAAATTTCCATTTTTGAAAAAAGTCTCCAAGAGTTTTTATTTTGTTAATTTTTTCTTTGGGAATAATAGCATACTTTGAATTTTGATCTGCATGAGTTTTTTCGTGATGGTCTACATTTTTATTTTTTAAAAAATGCTCAACTTTAAAACAATAAGGCAAATTTAGGTCCTGAAATAAGAAACCAACTAAAAAGCTTTTAGTGCTGAAACGCCATACATATGAAGTTAGAAACTCCATACAAAATGAAAGGCCACTCAGAATATAGAGTCATATAATAAGTAATGCCACGCGGAATGATTAAGCAGTGGGTATATGATATGTTATCAAAAATTTAAAAAACCACTAGAAATGTTAAACTAAGGATTTAAATGCCTTAGAATAACCTAATGTCATTAGAATTTAGTTAAAGATGTAAAATGGGGGTGAATTGCATGCGACATCCTTAATCATTCTGCAAAAAGTAAAATTGTAATATAGACATAAACAACTCTCCATAGATATACAGGCTAACAATGTAAGGATAACAGCAATTATTACATTGTCAAACTGCAGGACATATTCCAAGAAAATTGATGAGCTGCTTGCCTTTGTGTGGTGGATTATGTTGTGGTGAATTAATCAATGTTAAATATCTGTTAATTAATGTTGTACACTTTTGTTTGAAAGATGATATTAGGGTTTTCCCAGATACAATGTTATAGTCAGGAAAAATTCATAATGATAATGAGAATCCAATGTTGTAAGGTAGAATTTAACTCATTGGTTACATTTACTCTGGCAAAGTGCTGTTTGCTAAGGTGAAATATTAGTATTTATCAAATTTATTTATATTCTATCTTACAACATTTGATTCACATTGTCGTTTTGCATTGTTCCCGACTATTACCTTCTATCATAGTATTTCAAGATTCAAAGAATCCAGCAGACAGCCTATCCTGCATTTTTCCTTCTATCATAGTATTTCAAGATTCAAATTATTCAGCAGACAGCCTATCCTGCATTCTTCCTTCTATCATAGTATTTCAAGATTCAAAGAATCCAGCAGACAGCCTATCCTGCATTCTTCCTTCTATCATAGTATTTCAAGATTCAAAGAATCCAGCAGACAGCCTATCCTGCATTCTTCCTTCTATCATAGTATTTCAAGATTCAAAGAATCCAGCAGACAGCCTATCCTGCATTCTTCCTTCTATCATAGTATTTCAAGATTCAAAGAATCCAGCAGACAGCCTATCCTGCATTCTTCCTTCTATCATAGTATTTCAAGATTCAAAGAATCCAGCAGACAGCCTATCCTGCATTCTTCCTTCTATCATAGTATTTCAAGATTCAAATTATCCAGCAGACAGCCTATCCTGCATTCTTCCTTCTATCATAGTATTTCAAGATTCAAAGAATCCAGCAGACAGCCTATCCTGCATTCTTCCTTCTATCATAGTATTTCAAGATTCAAAGAATCCAGCAGACAGCCTATCCTGCATTCTTCCTTCTATCATAGTATTTCAAGATTCAAAGAATCCAGCAGACAGCCTATCCTGCATTTTTCCTTCTATCATAGTATTTCAAGATTCAAATTATTCAGCAGACAGCCTATCCTGCGTTCTTCCTTCTATCATAGTATTTCAAGATTCAAAGAATCCAGCAGACAGCCTATCCTGCATTCTTCCTTCTATCATAGTATTTCAAGATTCAAATTATCCAGCAGACAGCCTATCCTGTATTCTTCCTTCTGACATATTTCCCTGATACTTGATAGTTGTTAGTGTTTTATTAAGAATCATCATTATCATGCCATCTTGATTTTTTCAAGTGTTCCCCCAAAGGAAAGGGTTGTACAAAAAGGGGCTGGTAAATTTTGGTAAGATGGTTGTCAATCATAATTTTGTAAATCTCTCCTAGGGAAAATTGAATCACTAATAGCATTTTCATTTTCATTTTATCATCCATGGATACTAAATAAAATTCTCAAGCTACAAAATAAATAAATATAATACTAAATTAAAAACATCAAATACTTAGGAAAATCAAGCTTGAGGAAGTGATTTTTGTTTTTTTTGCAATAACTCAAGGTTGCAAAATGCTGTAGAATTTTTATATGAATAGTCTTTGAACATTTTTTATGAAATGTATGCTTTGTTTCCTGACAATCAAATTAAGCATGAAACTCAAAGTAGCAACTTAGAACCATCTTATTCTTTACAACAAGTAAAGTGTAGAGCAGAAAAGTTGCCTGATGAATGCATTAAGCGTGAATCTAGAGTAGCAACTTAGAACCATCCTGTTCTATACACCAAATAGCAGGTAAAGCTCTGCCTATACAGGCCGATAAACAGTAATTTTCATTATAGGAAATTTATATGAGCAGTCATTCATCTTAAGGTTTAAAGGTTTTCTTTTGCTTCTTATAAACATAGTAGTAATGACTTTTACTTGCATAACTTTGTTCCAAAAGCCACAAACTGTGAAGAAGAGGTAAAGCACCTTAGGCTTAAGTCATGAAGGTTGAGGGCCGACCCATATGTTAAGAACATAGGAGCCTTAATAATATGTTGTTTCTTTGATGTATGTTTTTTAATATCAGAGTGTTTTGTATGTAGTGGAATTTAAAATAAATTAACTGAGCTGAACTGAAAATATATCACGTGCTGAAAATATATGAAGCCTCCAATATTAATTAACACCTTGTGGTAATGGTGGCTACAAACTACAATAAAGTAATTCTAATGGCTGGTACAAGTTAGCGCTTGGCAATGCAAGGAACTTTCAACAGCCATAGTGGCACCAATGTTCATTATTTAGGGGCTTGGTTTTATTCTATAGAAAAAATAAAAACATATAGTGTGTTCAGAGTAGCCAGACTAATAGAAGAAAATTCGTCAATTTTTGTGTGTAATATAAGCATTCGTGTTTTGTGCAATTGGAAGAATCATGCACTGTACAAGAATAATTTAGGTACCCTGTAGGTAAAAGAGTTGTATATAAAAGCTTCTTGTTTAATTTGTTAAGAAAGGTAGATATCTTTTACAACCAAGGGTTATTTCCTGCTAATTTCTTCCATAGGAAAATGCAGAACTCGATTCCAAGAACTTGGAAGATGATCAGTATGACAAAATGTTGTCGTATGACTACAGATACGCACCTCCCTTTCACGAGGCATCAAGCGAGCAAGAATTCCAGACACCCAAGGCACATACAGATTATAATTTTGACGAGAAAGATTACAGGAGTAAGTTTTATTGCTTTTTTCCAGTTCCTGTTCAGTAGCGGCGCCACGGGGGATTGCGGGGGGGGGGGGGGGGGACACGCCCCCCAGTTCTTAATCTAAATTCGGTGAGAAAATGTCGGGAGAGGGGTAATATTTTGGCAACGCCCTTTTTGTGATGTAATCCTTTGAATTTCATTGATTGGCGTGGTCTAAAAAGTTTGGTTTGTCGCCCCCTCCTGGTTTGTCGCCAGAAGATGCTTTGCACGTGCAACACCGTCAGCATTCATGAAGGGCATATTCCAGGGTGGGTGCTTTTATTCCCTTTATGCCGATTTTCTGTCCAGAATTAGGTTAAACCTTTATTTGCACATTGCTGAACTTTGTATCCTAATAAAAATTAAACATTAAGCAGAACCAAATTTATTTCATTTTTATTGCTATAGAAGAAAGGAGGAAACGAACCTGTAAAATGTTTTGAGCATGAACGTTTTATGCCTGTATTTCTGTTACGAGGGGCTAGTCCAGCGTCAAGCAAAATAATAGAGTAAGCAGTGATTACAAAATTTAAAAATTCTTTAGCAGGGATTTGTAAATGTTTTATTCTTTGGAAGTTATTATTTTCAGCAACTGTAAAACTCGGCAGGTACGGAGATTTGCAAATCTGCCTAATAACCAGTTCTTAGTGGCTTCCAACATGGTTAACGTTGTTTTCACGCTCATCTTATGGGTTTTTTACGATTTTTCATTGCACGGATTGGTCGGTTAGTCCACATTTTTAGCTACTTTATCAATTATTTATCCACGCTGTTTGAGTAATGTCAGAAAGATAATGTTTCTTGTCTCTGGCAAATAAAAGTTGCAGTGTATGGCCAGTTGGCAATTATGAAACGTGTGCTCGATTTTTCCTGGGTTTTTTCAGGTATTTTTAAGAACATATTTGTTAGTTCTGTCACATATAGTCATATTGAACCTATCTGTCAAGTTCACGACAAAATCACAGCATGTTCTTGCTTTCGTGCAGCACTCTTTGTTGTAAATTGAGCTAGTTGATTGAGCATGTTAATGTATGCTTACAGAGAACGCACATTTTTAAAATTCTGAAACGAATATCAGTTTAAAATAAAGAGAGTGTTCGATTGAATCTTTCTCTCCATTATTGCTTAATTCAAGAAAAAAATTTTCAAGGACCTTGCAATGCAATTTCAAGGAGATTTTGCTCAAATCGTTTGGTTTTTATTTGTTTTTGTATCTCATGAATATTATGAAGGAGCTAGAATATTATGTTATTATTTATCCGATGTTATCATTTAAAGACGTATGATTTTGAAAGGAATGTGCGTTCATCCAGTTACCTGTGAATCTATGAGGATACAGAAAAATATTTTTCCCCACAATACATTTTCGCTAAATTCATTAAAACGTTGAACGATGCCTCCATGAAAGCAAACGATTGGCCCCAGAAGCTTGGAATTGGCAATGTTTCTTCCCTTTGCTGTTTAGAAAGCATTTGCTGATCGATTTCACATTTTCAGGATCTGGATTTCAATTATTCATTGCAAATAGACGTTCGCTACCTGTTACAAATTATATGTTAGTCGGCGTTACGGGGTCCATCTTTCCCCAATTTTTCATAGTATGGCCCCACTGATTCTCCAAAATGTGGCAACGGCTCACACTGCCACTCCCCCATGTACAGCGGCATTGATAGGAATTGATAATGCTATATAACGCTCGTTTAGGGACCCATGTTTGCAATGAAGATATAAAATTGAAATTTTCTAATAACTTGCAAATGATCTGTTTTTAATAGGACATCGCAAGATATCACAGCATTATCACGAGCCGATTCGACCTATTGTCAAAGAAAAATCTAAAAAGAAACGTCGTTCGTCTAAAGAAGAGAAGAAGACTGAAAAGGAAAAATTTTCGAAATCACCACAGAAGTTTCCTGCCATCAAGGTTTTGCCACAAATTTCGGAGAACAAGGAGCTGACGCAAGAGCAGATATCCGACCACGAAACAGAGGGTGCGGTATGGCCAAAGGTGAGCTATTTTTGCGCGTTTAATGGACCGTCTGAGTTGAGCTTGCTTCTGCCAAGAGTTTGAGACACTGAGAAATTGTGTTTAGTACACACTTTTCTGGTCATTAGGTGTCAGATAAGTAATAGATCTAACCGGAGGGGGATTGTTCCACTCTTGGCTAGTCCGAATCTTGTTTTTCCTCTCGTCGTTTGATATTATTTCAAAGTATAAGGTATTGATAAAAATGGTTTTGAGGAATGCCGGAAACTTTTGCTTTTGCCGTGGGTTTTTGGGAAATATTGCTGACTATTTGCAATGGCTGTGAATCTTGTGTTTTCTCTGTGGCAGTTATGGGCCACCATAGATGAAGGCATTCTGAACTCCATCTCATTAGGTTCTATTGCCTCCACCCCCATCTCTATGTGATCTTACGACGTGATCTGTTTGGTGGATATTGCAGACCTAAGGACTTTCCCATGCATCTTTTTCATCTGATATTCATCTTTTAATCTGCAGCCTTTGTTATCTAAGTGAAGAATATTTTCCATGGTCTTATTTGAGTAGACGTAATTACATCCATGTTTTCACTATTCGCAATAATCTTGCTTTATCACTCCGGCACCCGCCTACACGAGATTTGATCCTTCACAGATATGACATGCAGCAAGATTGATCAGAATCTGCAGCGGGCAACGGCAATTTGAAATCGTAACCTCCAAATATACATCTATGAATTCCGAAAATAAAATCAATGGCAATGTCCATTAAGTAAAAAGCTTGTTCTGCTGCCAACTTCACAATAAAGAGGGAAAGTAAACATTCTATGCAAGTCTTGAGCAGCACCAGCCGGTCGCTAAAGAAAAGGCTGGTTACAGGAGGATGTGTGTGTCACTTACCTACTAGGGGATGTGTGTGTCATTACCAGGCACCGCACAGCCATTGGGCTAGCAATATGACTATATGTTTAGGCTATAGCCCCCCCCCCCCCACTTTTTTGCAATAATAGGCTAGAAAAGTTTTTTGAAAGGTTTACAATAATGCAACTTTAGATAGTTTACTCCTATGTAGTAGCAGTTCTTCTTGACTGGGAACCATTTTTGTTCATTTTCTAGGTGTTTTATCTTGTTAAATGATATGATGTATTTTTCTAACTTGGCTAGCTTGGTGTTTTATTACCATCAATTTTTTTCTAAAATAATTTTCTAAAAGAGGCATTAAGCAAGTATTTTCTGAAAGAGGCATTTTCCAGCGTTCTAGAGAGCGTGGCCTCGAAAAATTCTCGGACACACCCATTTAAGCTCCTCCACTTTTAGACTGGTGTGCGGTCCCTGGTCACGTCTTCTTCCCAATATTTCCAACCCCAATTCTTGAGGTATAAATTCGCTCCTTGCTGGCGAAACCTACATGAGGCTGAAATTATTGGTATTTCATTTGAGCCCTTAGACTTACTATGCTTTGCAGGAAAATGTTAAAAATGGCTAAAATGTTTCGAGAAGCTGGTTGTCAATGTGTAGGAAAGTGTGTAGATCTTTCTCTGGACAATTTTCCCAAGCTTTGGAAACCTTCCTCGGAAAGGGGTTTGGGTGCGGCTCTTTAATTTCTTATGTTTCCATTGGCCTTCCACACTGTCATTGACCATATGACCGCCATGTTTTCGGGTTGTAGGGGTATCACCCGCCATACCTTGCCCTTTGGACACCCCTGTTACAGAGTTGTTTTCTTTCAATATATACTTGTCTGGTCAAACGCCGTGTTTCTTGTGAGCGCAGCGCGTACCATCGCCTGTGATAGGATCAATGCGGTGATAAATCTTGCTCAGTCAATAGTTATCTTGTCATGAAACTCTTGTTTCCCATCCACACCTAGTATTTATAATCTGCGCTTTGCAATAAAATATTTCTACTTATCACTAAACGAACTTGTACTGGATATTAGCAGGTGCAATGCGACGAAGCAAAAACTGGAGGGGGTGAGAAATAGGAATAACAATACTGGCCATTACAATATCTTAAGAAGAAGAATTAACGATGCAAAGAAAATTTATTGGGTTTGTTTGTGGATTCAGATAAGAATAATGCAGCATCATTTAGGACAGTAACTGGTGCCTCGTCTGCTGCCATTTGTTTGTTATCCTCTAAACCTTTTTTTCTCTGATATGTACTGAATAGTTTTCACAATAATCATCGACAAATTTTATCATTGAGCACCGCACACAGGTCGATTTTTGACATCCCAAAAATGTTTGAAATTTTACAGCGTTCACCACGATAAGTACTCCAAGTTTAATGTGCCACACCAATCTTTTAAAAGAGCAGACCCTTTGGATATATTTTGAGAATTCATCGATTTTAAAAGCAACGATTCCATTTTCTCACAAGCCTAGCAACTTTTATGTTTAAACCTTTCTTGAATAGACGAAATCATTGTGTCCAGAGCTTTAAAATTTTACAAGATTGTGGCAGCAGTCTTATACCGTTTCTAAGTGGTATGCAGGTTCTATGCTTTGATGGCTGACAATGTAATGTAAGATTTAGTAATCGGGAGTTCTCGACCTGCTTGGTGAAACGGCCTCTTCGGTAAACCAGTAGGTTTAGCACAGAGGGAGAGAGGGGGGGGGGGGGTAGCCGGAGGTGACAATCACAGGGCTTGGACCCTATGAACAGTTTAATAAACGTAGAGGACTCATATCTTAATTTCTAACTCAACATTTAAGTGCAGGGCCTGAGCTGGCTCTCGGTAGCTCTATGTGTTTGTAGTTATCACTTCAAAAAGCTCGATAAAGAATCCTCATTTCTCATGTTTTGAAGAATCATCGAAACCAGTTCGATTGTTAGTTTGCTGCTGATGTCTGTCTGTGAGCACTTCTCCTTCTTCATTGATTTCTCTTCTTCACTTTCGTTCTTGCTGTTCTTTTTTATTTTTGCTTTTTGAAAGAGGAAAATACTGCGTGGCAAAAATATCCAGAATTGGCATGGCCGAAGTCTAGGGTCATGTGGGGTGTAAGTTGAAATTGGTCGGTAACAATTAGCAATTAATGCAGTTGTTTGGCTGTGTTTCACGAAATGTTTTATTGCCGTCTCGTGGCAGTCCTGTTTCTGCGAGCAAACAGTTTTTGCTAAACTTTTTTAAAATCCATTAGCAACTCATGTGAGCTGTAGAGTTTGTTTCACCTGCCTCATATCCTCTCGTGATTCAATCAAGGACGTGGTAGCTGCAATTCTTGCCCTTTTTTCAGCTCTTTGTCATCTTAAAACCAGTTTTCGGATGTTATTAGTTGATCATGCTAGCAATAACGTTGAAGTAAGGGCCAAACTTATAATAACGTTAGGATCCATGAACAGCTGTTCTGTAAATTTTTTTGTAGATAGTTGGTTTAAATTAGCTGTTGTATTTAGCTATTGTGAATACCAACTTTAAATAATATAATAATAATAATAATGATAAAGTAGAAAAGTACTTGAATTCGGTTAGCAATGGGCCGTTTTTGAATTGGAATTTCCGTTCCCGGGCGCCGTTGATAATCCGGTATTCAAAGCATAGGCGCTGAAACTTTTTTATTGGCAGTGCCTCGTATTTGTAGGAAAACCATCTTATTTTTTTCATCATTCCGTCATGATTCATTTGAAAAGGAACTTCAATCACTTCCGCATTCATATCTTTATAGTCCGTTTTTGATGAAACATAGGGCTTTTTCTCAGCTCTCTTGAAATTGTATACGCTCGCATAAACACTTATGACATTGGCATCACCACGTGGCAGCATGTCACTAGCCATTACATCTCAGATGTCTTTGATTTGAACGTTTATCAAATGTTTTTGAAGTATGATTTTTAAAGCTGCTACTAGTTGGGTTTATTGTTCAAAGTTGTATTTAAACCTCTATTTTTTACTTATTTCATGGATATTTCTTTATTTTGACTTACAAAGGACCAGAAAGATGCAGGACAGCGCAAGCATCGCCACAGGCATAAACATGACAGGGAGAAACGTGGTCATCGGCGACATCACCATCATCGCGGCTTCAGCGAGTCAGACAGCCTGGAATCCAGGGTTCGGACTGGCCTTCAAACCCTTGAGGAGGAGAAGAAGGCTATTTTCGACATATCGCAGGAACTAAAAGAGGACCAAGTCTTAAGAACTTTAGATCTCAAAGATCGGGATACCATTCAAAGTATGTAATACAAATTTTCCCTTTTCCTTACTTCTGTTTCCCGAATGCTTTGCTCGATTTTGGGGAGGGCGAGGGTTGCAGAGGGAGAAAGACTTTCGGGGTGTGTATAAGAATCCATATGGCCTGAATCCCTATCAGTATTCGATCTGGAATTATAATGGCTTACGCTCGGCTTGCCGCCACGAGGAATGCTCGCTATTCTCGTCTTTTGCAGATGAGAACGTATTTGAATTCAAAATAAGATATTCCAAGTTTACTTACAGATCATAACTAAAAAACACATCAGTTGTATTAGAAAACCGCAAATTGGAAATAAAGAATTTTCACCTGAATTTATTAGCTATGGGGATGTAAAGAGACCCTCTGGAACCAGGTTAAAGAATCATGCCAACCCTTGACATTCTAGCTGGCTCCCATCTTCCATTCCAAAGGGCTCTGCTGTTTGTGCAACTGACTTGAGACCAACCTAGTGATTTCTATTGCAGGCTTCAGTTTTATAGGTATACGTCTGACAGAAATACAGTTCAAGCTAAAAGCTTCATGAATTTTGTGATGTTTTCAATGCCTCTTTTAATTTTTGGATCACTGGATAAGCAACGTTTCCGTAGATTTAGTGGTGTGCTTTCCTTGTAACACAGGGCCTTCTTGATCAGTTTCATGGATTCCCCTATTTGTACCCTCACAGGTCATCGTTTTGAAGACCTCAACGGCGTGCGAAGACGTGTATCCCGGCAGAGACCGAAATCTGGAATGACCACCCATATAACTCACGGTGAACCGACGGAAAAACCCGCTCATGTGCAAATAACGCTACCCAAGTACAAGTACGATCATGTCCCAAAAGAGGTAATGTTCTTGATAAGTGAAAGTATTGGTAACATGCATCTAGATTAAAGTGTAAGCGGAACAAGAGAATATAGTTCCTGTTGCCGGGCGCGGAATGCTCAATAGCACATACCCAGTAACTTGTGACTTAGTCATTTTCAAAGAGATCACATATGAGGAAGCGCATACTTTGAGAAAGGGGTGGATCGTTTATTGCAGGGGAATCGTTGTGAAGAAATCAGGGAGTATGCAAAGTGATGTAATATTAAGGAGAAAGTGATTTAACTGCATCTTCTGTGACTGTTATGTTTAAAATGCTTCGCGAAGCCTTTAATCACCGCGCAAGAAAATGGGGAAATTCGTGATATATTTATGCTGTTTTCATTTGCAGCCTGCCTTTTGCTAAATAAAGTTAATTTAATCGTGCAAATGTGTGTGTGAAATAATGTTAATTGAAATGATGTTGCTGTCTTCAAGGGCTTCGTCGAGCTAGAGGAGCTTACATGTGGCACGGACAACGAGATGCAATGGAAAGAGCGTGCAAGATGGATCAAGTTTGAAGAAGATGTCGAGCAGAACGAGCAATGGGGCAAACCTCATATTGCCTCGCTTTCCTTCCACAGTCTCTTAGAATTGAGAAAAGGCATAGAATCAGGTACGAGAATAATAAAGAATTGTGCGTTGACTTGATTTTGCAGGATTTGTGCAGGTGCTGATGTAGTGAGCCAATCGTCATCTTGATATCAGTAGATTCATTTGTTTATCGAACTTGATGTGGATGATTCAGAGCCTAAGAAAGTAAACACCATGCTCGAAGTAATTACAGCAATATGTGACAAATTAGGGGCTCTGGACTTGTGAGCTTTCTGCAAGATGCGTTTGTAAATACCCTTTGGTGATGTTGCACTGGATACCTAGGACAATTTTTTTGGAATATTCTTTTTTGCTAATAACTTATTATCTGTATAAGAAAATTCAAAAAAAAAATTACGTTAAGAGAGATTGCAATCAGAGGTGGCATTGTCTTATTTTATTTGGGAAAAGAGATTGAGAATCGCCTGGTGTGTGCCTCTTCACATTCTTTTTGGTCCAAATTACTAATTCATTACAGCGCTACGTAATACAATAATATTCACTTCGGCTAAGTATTCTTTCCAAATCATATTCTATAGATTAATATCATAGTGAGCCATTATGAAAAATAATAAACATATTAAAGATACAAAAGCAAAAAGGAGGAATGAAAATGAATATTCACCTGAAAAGAAAAATAAAAGTTGTGAGATTGATGAACTATAAACCACAAAGGTATATTATGATGTCAATATTTAAAAAGCTCTATCTTACGAATTAACAAGAGTAATTTGTTCAAATTTCTGTGCTTCAATTTCATAGCAATACGAAACTCTCAAAATGGCCGTTTTAGTCGGCCCCCAAAAGTGTGTATTGTACGAGCAGTGGTTTTCGCAGTGCGTTGTTTGGGTTGAAATAGCAAAGTCATTTGCACTGAATTTAGCTTGCGTTTGGATTGAATGCTGACTTAAAATAACTGAAAAATTATAGGATACCTTTTTTGGATGGTTGAAATTTATGATCATTGGAAGGACAAATTAAATCTTTTGCTGCCAAAACATAATATTCTTTCTAGCTTTACAGATTTGTGCTCTTTCCACAGGAACTGTTCTTCTGGACCTTGAATCGTTTGATTTAAATTCAATTTATGAATCGGTTGCGGAAAACATGGTTATAACTGACCAGCTAAGCAGAGCCAACAAAGAAAAGGTGATCGACGTACTTCTGTCCAAGCATCGTCATCAGCATCAACAGAGCAGACTGAAGAGGAATTTCTCATTTTCAAGTCTGAGCTCGTTTACAATGGATAACTCTAGTACTTCCGGGCGCGAAAAGGACAGTGGGATCGACAGTAACGTGGACGTTGATATAAAGCACGAAGAAGAACCCCAAAAGGATCAGACTCAAGTGGATAATAACGTTGTAGCAAATAAAGATTCTGTCGTATTTGAACTTGGCGATATAGAAATGGATTCGGACGAAGTAGATCATCATAAGGAACCTTTTATGAAAGAATCGTATTTTATCGATTCTGATGATGACGAAAAGGTTTGTTCCATATTTCTCTGTTTTTGTTTGATATTTGCTATTCAACAGCAGTTTCTTTCCCTAAAATTAGCACACCCACTCTGCTACGCATTTTCGTCCTTTTTCTCTAGCAGATAATGGAAAGCATTTCTTGTTTCTTTTTCAAGTTTTTTTTGCAGTTTTTGGATAAGTTATTCAGAATCTTTTCTTGCATTTCTAGCGAGCTACTGTGAAATTCGGACCAACAACGGTTGAAGAGACAGGAGAATTCAAAACCGAGTCTGATGTCAAAAGCCGGGTCCCTGTTGGTGCGGAAGCAACTTCCGTATTGGTCGGAACGTTGCCGGATCTTTATCAGCCAACGATGGCCTTCGTTCGATTAGCTAAGGGATGTTTTCTGGGAAATCTCACGGAAGTGTCTATTCCAGTTAGATTTCTTTTTATTTTGCTTGGCCCAGAGTCACGAAAGAAGGAGTACTATGAGATAGGCAGATCAATTGCCACTTTGATGTCTGATAAGGTAAGGTAGCTTTTAGCGATGTTTTATGTTATTCAACTGTAATCCAAGTGTATCGACTTTGAAGGGAAAAACAGTACGAAAGATATAGCACTGCACTGGGTGTGAAAACGCTCTCGGCGTTTGGCATCATTTTTTGCTCCGTATGATTTGTATTTTATAACAATATATCTCGTATTACTGGGAACTGATTAGGACAGATATGCTTCAGATTGAATTGTTATTTCCTTTGCAATTTCCTTTTAAGTTTCAATTTACCCAATCCTTGTTTCTTATCGTTTTTTTTCTTTTCTCTAAGACATTTCATTCTATGCTTAATATTTTCTCCAGATTTTTCATGACTTGGCTTATGCTGCAAAGAATAGAGACGATCTGCTGTCGGCCATTAACTCTTTTCTTGATGACAGCGTAGTACTAGCACCTGGAGACTGGGACCGACACCTTTTGCTGCCTCTTCTTGAAGCAGAGGTAGCCATTAAGAAACGACACCGTAAGATGTTGCTTAGAGAAAAAGGTATGTGGTTTTAAGCTATACTTATTTTCTACTTTTTTTTATACCGTAAATCCTCGAATAGGCCCCCAGTTTTTATTTCCAAAATGAATTTTTGGGTGGGGGCTTATTCGAGGGGGTTTATTCAAGGGGGGCTTATCTCAAAGTGCCAGAGCCATGACAAAGAGCAAGAAAATGGCGGAAATTCTTGTTGATCAATTGAATGGAAAAAAGATAAACATGAGCATTTTGAGCTTCTAGTAACAACAACTGATATCAAAAGAGTTACAAAGTGTTGTACGAAGATCTAACAAATATTATAATTTTTTATCATCACAAAAGTCGCTTATTTGCTTTTTGGTCTCCAGTCGAAGGAAGTTATACTTTATAGCTATTGTCCTGTGGGGGCTTTCTTGAAATAAGATATTATTCTGCAATTATGCTCCTTTGCAAAAAACTGATTTTTTTAAGTGGGGACTTATTCGAGGGGGGGGGGCTTATTCGAGGATTTGCGGTATTGATGAATGGTATATTTATTTGAAAACAGACTTTCAATCGTATGACTTATGTTACATTGCTCTAAATGATGAATTATTTACGGCATTCATTAGCAAATGTGCAGATTTGCCTGAATTTGTCAATTGTCTCATTTTGCAGCCGCAGCTCATGAAATGCCCGCTGATTTGAACCCCTTCATTAGAACTGGTCACATTTTCGGTGGTTTGATCCGAGAATTCCGACGCAAAAAGGCGCATTTTGTTTCCGATTTCAAAGACGGCCTAAACCTCCGCTGTGCAATCGCCTTAATATTTATTTTCTTTGCAACTCTTGCGCCGACGATCACTTTCGGTGGACTTCTGGGCAAAAAGACCGACGGATGGTTAGGAGTGCAAGAGACATTAATCGCCACGTCTTTCGGTGGAATCCTGTTTGCTCTTTTTGCTGGACAGCCGCTGATAATCATTGGGACGACGGGACCTATTCTCGTATTTGAACAAGCAACATATGAGGTGAGCTTGAAGCATAGCATTTTTCCCCATTTTGATCTATGTGATGTTGCGATGCAACTTCCATGAACGAAACCCCCAAATAATGGACGTCTCCAAATCGAAGACCAATCAAAGGCTTGTAAAGGTAACATACAAAAACGGACACCTCCCTTCGACTGACACCTCCCTTCGATCGACACCTCCCGTCGACCGACACCTCCCTTCGACCGACACCTCCCTTCGACGGACACCTCCCTTTGACGGACACCTCCCTTCGACGGACACGTCCCTTCATGGTATTTCCACCACATGTCCGCTATATTGAGGTTCCACTGTACTACCGCTCTACTTTGATAAGGTTAGGCATATTTGATAATGTTCTGTGGAAAGTTCGATTTGTTTTACCACCTTATTCGGTGATTAAAATCAAGTTTGAAAATGCTTGGGATTGTATTAAGTTGCTGGAATGACTTCAAAAACTTCTTTGAACTCGTCCTTTGCCCCCAAATTTCGGAGAAAATTAAAATTCAATGTGTTTGAATTCCAATGAAATTATGAAACAATTTTCCTCTCGTCCCATTTCCTATTGTTAGAAGATAGTCTAGGCGCTATGAATTTTTTATTAGCTTTGAAAAAAGCAAACATTTAGTAAACTAAAGCTTTTCGTCTGACACTCTTCAGAGTTTAAAACGTCAGAACATAGATCGAAAACTCTACGCTAAGAAATATATATACCCGTTGTGGATCGAAATAGGCCAATCAGAAACACGAGCACGTGACTGTAAAGGTTGACCAATCAGTGCCGCTTGCCTATTAGAATGTTACCAATGGAGTCCTAAGGTGAAAACGAACTCCTTTTGTCTACACAGTAGCGGTTTTTTCGTGCTTATGTAGATAGATTCTAAAACTGCTAGGTGGAACGACGATCGGGCTTTACCAATAATCCGAAACATGTCGCCATTATAGTTTTTTGCACAAACTGGGTTTTCTAGCAAATGCTGCCCGATAGCAGAATCGCAGGTCTTATTAGTAATTTTGGATTTGCAAGACCGAGGTGGCTGTTCTCTTTGGGGATGTGTTTTGTTTCTAATATTAGATGGAACGTGTTGTTTTATCCTATCCTCCAATCTTTGGGTGGTGCGTCCTACGTAGCCAGAATCACACTGGCACGTGAATTCATACACAACAGAAATTTTTTTTTGTGGCAGGAACGCAGTCCTTTTGAATGGACGGAAGGGCCTTTTTTGTACTGTAATTGTTTTGTACTGTACTGTACTGTGATTGGTCAACCTTTACAGTCATGTGCTCGTGTTTCTGATTGGCCTATTTCGATCCACAACTGGGTATATATATTTCTTAGCGTAGAGTTTTCGATCTATGTTCTGACGTTTTAAACTCTGAAGAGTGTCAGACGAAAAGCTTTAGTTTACTAAATGTTTGCTTTTTTCAAAGCTATTTACAAGTTTTGTACCACCAAAAGATTGTTTGAATTTTTTATTCCCATTTTTTTCATTCTTTTTGTTTACATGACTCTGTTTGACAAAATGTTCAATGCGTTTAACAACCTTTTGCAGACCATCTAAGAATACCGTAAGCCCTCATATTAACCTCCTAAAGGCTTAAAATTCAGGAAGTTTATAGTTGGGGAGGGGGGGGGGGTGTAGGGGATAATTCGAGAATTTACAGTATGCAGATCTATGAAAATTAAATGCACTGTATATTCTCTTATCGTGAAAAATCAGGCATTGTTTTTTTCTTATTCGTTTTTACTGTTTAGATTTTGATTTTGATTTCAGTTTTGCAATCTGCTGAATATTGAGTTTATGGCAATGCGGTTCTGGATTGGTCTGTGGGTCTTGGTCATCCTGCTTGGCGTTGTCGCATTCGAGGGTTGCTACCTCGTTGAATATTTTTCAAGATTCACCGAAGAAGTCGTTTCGGTTCTTATTTCATTTTTCTTTCTTTATGAAGCAGTCTATTTCCTAATAAAGGTGAGAAGCATTTAAGAGCTTGACGTAAATTCAAGTTTGTTTTATATGTAACGAATACTTGACACCGTTTTCGTACCTATTAAAATGTCTCTCTACCTATAGAATTTACGATTGCCGTTACCATGGCTTCTATATTTATTAATGAGCAAACAGTTCCTTTTTTTGTTTTCAACTGGTCCCATTTCCTCTTTGATGAATGTTGGTCTGCTCTTTGCTGAAATTAACCATTTTTTCATGCAAAGTTAACCATGTTTTTCATGTACATACGAATTTCTATAGTGACTTCAGTCTAAAATTCTGTTTTGTTTTTTTCAGGTTTTCAAAGAACACCCATTAAAATTGTCATATGAATCTTTAGAACAAGCAGATCTCATAGAAAAATATTTTGTAAATTACACAGAGCAAATTTGTAACATTAGTTTACCTGAACTAGTAAGAAATGAAAGCATCACAGAGGCTCCTTCGCTGTCACCTAATAATGTTGGGCGGCCGAACACTGCCCTAATGAGCTTGGTCCTCCTTATTGGAACATTCTTAATTGCCTTCTTTTTGCGCAAGTTTCGAAATAGTCATTTTTTCTCCAGTAAATGGCGAAGGATTATGAGTGACTTTGGTGTGCCTATCGCAATGATATTCATGGTTTGTGTAGATTTAACAACTGACAATATATTCACGGAAAAAATAAACATTCCACAGACATTAAGACCCACCAAAGCAGAGCGACGTGGATTTTTCGTCAATCCACTTGGAGATAAGAAAAGACTCGAGCTAGGCTATATTGTGCTTGGTGTAATTCCGGCAATTTTAGTCAGCATTTTGATATTCATGGAGACTGAACTGACGGGAGTCTTGCTCAATAAAAAGCGGAATAAACTCAAGAAAGGTGGCGGCTTCAACTTAGACCTGTTTATGATGGGAGTGCTGACAGGAATTTCGTCTGTATTCGGCTTGCCTTGGATGTGTGCCGCCACCTTAAGGTCGGTGCAGCATATCAACGCGTTGGTCATTATGAGTAGATGTCATGCGCCTGGGGAACGTCCGTTTCTAGTCGAAGTGAAGGAGCAAAGGCTCACCAATGTAGCTATTCATATATTAGTAGGTGAGTCACTTCGATTTAAGTTGTCATTCTGTATTCAGTATTAGAAGCGATTGGAGTCGAAGATAGCGCTCTCTTTAAGGCCGATTTCCATTTGACATTTTTTTGTGCGCGCGGACGTAGCGCCCAAGTCTGAGCATGTGTAAATTTGGGCGCTACGCCCGCGCGCACAAAAAATGTCAAATGGAAATCGGTCTCTAAAGTCAAAGTACAATCCATCCCAAGAGTCCTTGGAGCGCCCTGTTCCACGAGTTTGTTTGAAGAAAAATATCCTTTAACAGTACCCCCTACCTCTCCGCCAAAGCAATTTTCGTTGTAGAGTTCAATGTCGTTTTTTCCTGAGATGAATCCATTGTACCACACCAAACTTCTTACTTTGCACAAAACAGCATTTTTAGAGGGGAAAGGGGGATGACCTATAGAATGTTATAAAAATATTTGAATGCGATTACTTTGGCGGTTATCGTAGCTGATAGAATGGTATAGAAGCTTCATATCGACTCAAATTGTCAATAAATAATACGTCTTCAGATTAGAAGGCAATTTGATATCCAGAAAATTCTGAGATCCTCTCAAATTCTTTTTATGTTTATATGAAGGATAAATAGCTTCTTGCTATGAATTTTCTGCAATTAGAGTTTCTGATTTGACTGGCCTTATTTGACAGGCATTAAAATTCTGTCAGTCAGTTCTCTCATTTGCAAAGATAAACAATGAAATTGGAACATTTGTGAATTACGTATCTTCTATTTCCAAGCCCTCTCTTCGTCGCTATTGTTCGTTTATTAAATGGACTCGTGCCCCCTTGAAATGGCAATCCATTTTCATTCCGTAGGTTTAGTCCTCTTCATGTCTGACGTCATCAGAGAGATCCCGTACGCTGTTCTACTTGGGGTGTTTCTGTATCTGGGCCTCATTTCATTGTTCAGTGGCATTCAATTTATGGAGCAGATGCGACTTTTCTTCACCCCCCGAAAATATCACCCTAACAAAAGATACATTTATATGGTATGTAATTGCAATGTTTTTTCCACTAACGTAAGGCTGCTTGATGTCGTGTTGCCTGATCTGTATCATATAGAGGCTGCTATAACGCATAAGTCAGAGTCATGAGTACTCTTATTGAGATAACTTCAGATAACAGCTCTCTCTGTACTTAAATAATCTGGTATGAAAGATAATCAATATACTTAAAACCATTGCAGCTTCTGTAGTCAGTTTTTTGTGAAATTCTTTCTCAATTTTAAGATAATTTTTATGCAGCAGTTGTTAACTTGGTTGCCAGATTAATTATGTTCATTTGAAGCTGTTATTTTGTTTTCTTTCCATTTCAGATTCCTCTTTACAAAATTCTGATTTACACTGCTGTGCAGCTTTTGTGCCTGATCATTCTATTTGTAATCAAACTCACTCCAGTGGCGCCGATGTTCCCCTTTTTCTTCCTTATTATGGCTGTCATCAGAAAGTATCTTGGACGTTTTTTTACTGAAGAAGAGCTCGAAGAGGTTAGAGAGTGTTTTTGTCTTGAAAGTTTAAATGAAATATCATTAATATAATCAGAATATCGATAACTCAACCGATCCTTTTGTTACTTCCCATTTTGTTTACTGAGTACTTCAAAATCAAATCTTCTACTGCTGAAGGTAGCAGTTAGAAATTGAATACCCAGTTCAAGCGCAATAACCTTTTTTAAACTCCTGTCAAGTGTGAAATTTGAAGTCGTATGTGTAACTTTAAGGCTAAGCCGATTATTGGGTCAGGTTGTGGTTACTCATAATTGCTTCGGAGGGACATTTATTCGATTGCATTTTAAAGTACAGCGGATCTCCGTTCTTTCAAAAGATGTTTGCAAGTGCCTTATGAAAGCAAAACTAAGGTAAGAAACAGCTTTTTATAATACCATGTATTGTATGATATACCTTCTTGTTATACCTACATATTATACCAAAGTTGTCCCCTACAATGTCCCATGATCGATTTCTTCTTCAGATGTTTGTTATGATCTCAAGCATCGAAAACCCGCAAGCTTTTTCTTCTTGTTTGTGCCAATATTGAACATTGTCATTTCATATTTTCTGTTCTCTGCCTGTTGCAGCTTGACAATGAGGAGGATTCAAAAGAGTACGACAGTGATCTGGATGAATATGATACGGTGTATCTACCAATATAATTTCAGAGCAAATCCTTTGTTTGTTAATGGCTAAGAAGTCCAGTACGAGAGCCAATCGTTTGCAGTGCAGAGGTATTTCATTCATCCTAAATTCTAAGCTTGAATCCAAAGCTGAAAATGCTCAAGAGTTCTTCCAGGCTGTTTCGCTTTTAGACTTGTGACGTCATTGTGAACAAATTTCGATTTTCTTGAGTTTGATTAGCTGTTTTTGTCATTTTTATTGTTGTTGTTGTTGTGGCTGTTTTGTGGTTTGATTTCAAGCGTGTATTTATGTATGAACTCATTTCCTAAGCGGTCATTTCATACTGGTTTTCTTTCATGCAAACCCTTTTGATTTTTAAGAGTTCAAAAATTTAAATAAGCATGTCTGTATGCACATCTGCAATCTCCTGCTTGTACGCCTGTGTTAAATAAGCAAAATGAAAATTATTAGTTTAATTAACACTTGGTCTTTTCGACATTGGAAGGACCAATAAATACTGTTCTCTTCATAAAATCTTATATCTTTTTTAATCATATCAATTGGCAAGAACTATGTAATGTAAATGAAATTGGGATTCATTAGAAATTATTGAAGGACCCACCCATACCACTCCCTGTTCTGATTTTCTCGGACGTTAGCCTGTGCGAAGACTCGGCTGGTTTTCCCTGCCATGAATTTTGTTGAATGGAGAATGGGTTTACTCTCCCAGTAGAAAATCATTTAGGGTTTCTTGTCCAGAGAAAAACCTCTGGTGATAATAAATTCAGATTATATAGTCATAATTCCCAACGTGTTAACTTCCTTATTCCATTTAAAATTTACTAACTTTGTTTTAACAAGATATTATTTGGTTCTTTTACCTATTTTATAATGCAATGAAACAATTTTTAATAAATGAATCTTCCTTATACCTTTGTGACCGTTGAGGAACAGAAGCAATTTTGTTTTGTTTTCAATATCTCTGATTCAGATTCGGTTTAGAATCTCATTTTGAAGAGTAAACCAATTTTGTTCAGAATTATTTTTTTTTCTGTGAAAATTTATAATGTACTATATATATAGTTGTTCATATTTTGTAGAAAACAGTCGAAATTTTGTGTGATTTAGTAAAACTAAATTAATACAGCTTGTCTAAGGCAACAATGGAGACGGATGATTTTGTAGGTTTTTATAAATGCTTCACTGTCAAAGCAAGACACCCGGTGTATAGATGCATATCCATAGTACCTTGACCCATTACATTAGCTAGAGGCTCAACATACTTCATGTGCCTTCGATGGATTAACATTTCTCCAAGCCAGCATCGACCATTTGACTCAGAAAAACAACATTTGTTCAAATTTGCACTCATTCATAGCCTTTTCAGTGAACGTTTTCGTTATGTAATAACAAAAAGTCTTAATCCCACTCAGTATTCAGCGACCTTGACGTAGGCGAATTTTAGAGCAGAGTGCAGGCGTTCTTTAATTGACAAAGTACAAACGAAGTATTTTGGTGTTGTAGGGAATTTTAAATGTGTTTTCAAGCAGGCTTTAACGTGGCTATTTTTTCACTTGGAAGTAATTATGCTTGTTTATATGTTCTTTTGAAAAAGGACTGAGTTTCCAGATGATTCTCCACGCCAATTTGTACATTTTTTAATTAGCCTTGTTATGACGTGTAGAACTAATCCAATTGTGCATATATACAAAACGCATTAATCGATCATCCAATTCAAAATTCTTATTTTATTCACCCTCTCTTCAAATGGTTAACACAGTGTCCGTCCCTGTCTAAAGGGGCCATTTTGTTGTGCTCTCGTACTGATGTAGGTTGCTGGTTTCAGTTTGTCTATGATTATAATTTCGCATATCTAGATTGAGTATAGTATAGCTACGTATGTGAAAAAAGCAACGATAGCAGGCATAGATCAAGGAAACATATTGGAACATTTAGCAAATTGAGGGGATTCACGTGTAGGCAAAAGGGATACCCCTCTGAGAGCTGCAAATAGGCACTTTACCGTGATTTGATACGACAGACGTAACCAGTTTACTCTGTCCTCCTTTTAAAGTGGGCAGTGTAAAGGTCCCGCTCAAATCTCTCTCCTCCATTCGTTTAATACTTCGTACATCCCTATGAGTTTCAGAATTGTGCGCATTTTATCAGAATTATACAGCCTTGTGTATTATACAGGTAGAATGTATCCGTTTTCAGTGAACAAACAAGTCGATAAAAGAAAACTAATAAAAGAACTGGACTTCTTGTTAATGGAGTTGCTCCTTTCACAGCGAACCCTACTCCTCCTCTGCTGACACTGACAAGGTTTCAAAATACTGGACTAATTTTTTTTGTTTCGCTCTATCCACTTTACATACTGGGGGGGGGGGGCTTCTTTTTAAGGGCTCATACTTTGCTGTAAGGAGTTATCGATAGAGACTTAGGCTGCGTTTAAACGATACCTGATTCATTTCATATCGGATTTGCTGCACCGTATCGGATTGGTTTTATACCAGGTAGGGCTCCTGTTTACACGACAGTAGTTACTCCGCACTGCGGGGTGCAGTCTTTTGTTTCGGGGCCTCTGCGTTGGTATTTGAGTCGCGCCAAAAAATTACCTGCCACGTGAGCACTGGTGTGAGTCACTGAAACAGAAAAATGGCGGGGAGCAGGGAAGAAAGTTAAGGAAGAAATTTTTCCTGGACTTGAGCTGTTGCTAGAGACCGTGAGATCGCATGCAGCGAGTTCTCAATTCGAGGGGAAAGGATGGGAGAGTGTGAAGTCTTCTTTAAGATAAGGAATATCTTGAAAAAAAGATCCATGAGGTGGCTACTGATCTGAAAAATGTGTGCAAGTAAAATTACTGTGGTAAAGAATAATGTCTCTTTATCAGCATCCATCTTGTTTTCTTGATAGTGAAACCACAATTTGTTGAAAAACGCGCCAAACGTGGGGTTGAGACCACCTGAGGCCACAGGGATCGTAACTGAGGTTGCGGAGCAAGTTGATACCGGATTCGAACGTTTAAACAAGCACTTTACCCAATCCGATACATATCGGATTGGTTTCAGAGCGATAGCATATCGGAACGGGTCCTCATCGTGTAAACAGAAGGCCTATCTGGTGTTAAACGAATCCGATATGAAGTGAATCCGGTATCATGTAAACGGGGCCTTAAGCATTTTATCCTTTTTTCAGATATTTTCGTATATCTTGCAAATATCTTGGCTTTTCTGCCTAGAAGCTAGAAGAGGAGATTCCTTGTTCTCGAAAAGTCAACGGAGATCAAGAGAAACAACATGTTTGAAGGAAAAAAGTTAAATATTGGTTTTAGGCCAATCATAGGTAGTGATGCTCGGCGTGTGAAGTATGGACCCAAGTCCCGCAAAATACACAGCTATTTCTGTATCCTTTATGGAACCCTTCAGAGAATGTGGAGTGAAGGCAAAGATCGCGTGATCTGGATGAAAAAATGACATTGTAGGATTAAAATGTTTAAGCGGTGTATCTCAGTTCTGATAAAATAGCATTATCAATTCCAATGGTTGTTACACAACACTACAATAACCTTTTGTTTCTGGCATGCCAAAGACACTCATTAACCTTTCATTGATTTTTCCCTTGAGACTTGTAGAATGCAGTTTTTTATTTAGATTATTTTCACTTCCTGTTCTGAAAGCGATGGGCCTTTCAAATTTAAAGCTCGTTGCGCAACAGAGGAAAATCCGGATAAACTGTTTTCTATTAACAAAAAAGCCATGTGGTTCTACACGTCCAGTAGCCTGTGTTCCAGACCCCTAACTTCGATGTAGATATCTCGAGCACAGGCTACATGTCCAGAAACGCAAGCATCAATAAAAGGCTATTTGAAAAGATTCTCATCTTCTATTAATCCTTTTTGTAATTGTCATTTTAGCTTCTGTAGGTGTCTTGAAAATGGGCTAACTTCTAACATAAGAGATTTTTGACAAGTTTTGAGAAATGTCGTCATGAATAAAGAACTACAGTCAGAATTTCATTAAATCTCTTGAGTGCCTATGAAATGAAATTTTACACATGTTGTTGCAATATAAAACGATAATTAACTCGAAAATTTGCACATGAAAGTTTGTTCTGGGGAAGTTAAAAACAATTAGTGACAGAGCAAAAGAATCAGTGACGTCACAAGGGTTTCAGTTGATACCGTCTTCACAAACACACTATACAACTTAGTCAGGACTGTTAGTCAAACAATTGTGCAAATTGTGATATCAGCATAAAATTTTGCAAAAGGGGGTAGTTTGATACGCTGACTTATAATTGCCCTCTTCGGCAATTTTAACTATAGTTCCAGTAGCAAACTCCATATTCTTCAGTGTACTAAACGCCAACTGCTTCCGTGTTTGCAAACCTTGTGGCTTGAGAAGTTTTTCAGCGCAGAGTCGAGAAACAGTTTCCCTAATGTCGATACTTGTTTCTTCAAGAAGAGAGGGGTAATCTCCGGAAGCTTTTCAAAATCGTCTCGTTTAAAATGATTAAAAAACAGCTCTGTTGAAAGCTTTCAAAATACCAAATAACTTTGTGAAAATATCTCTGTGTACCCCAGGTGCCGTAATGCTCGATTAAGCCTTCAAAAGCCCCCTCCCCCTCAAACAATCCTTCGAACAATTACTAGCTTATACAAATTGTTTTGATGATGATGAAATTGACACAAAACATTTACTGGACTGCTAAACTCTGTTTGCAGCAGAAGCTGATTTTCGTGCAATGATTGCATGTTGGTTTTCCACTGCCAAGTCTTTTTGTGGAATTTTAAAAGCACTTAATCCAGAGTATTTAACGATTGAAAGTGATTTTAATTCAAGTATTGATACCAGATTCAACCAGATACAGATTTGTACCATTCAATAGTCACTACTAAAAACAGTTGAGAAAGAATATAAAATAACTGGTTGTTGCGTGTTGGAATCAACAACTGTCGAAAAGAACTACCATCCAAATACAATCAATCAGAATCTTAGCTTTTGAACTATTTAAAACCATGGTAAAACTCAAAAATCTAAATCCTATTTTGATGAAGGACTATTTTTCGCCCAAAACTAACGTGCTCTAACCTTCGTATTCAAAATACAAAAGGTAGTGCTACAAATTATGGATTAAGATCGCACAGTTTCCAAGGGTCGAAAATCTGGAACTCGCTTCCGGATGAAATCAAAATAGCCCGAAGTTCAAGAGAATTAAAAATTCTGATTAAAACTTGATTCCATAAAAATAAATGCACGTGTTCTCTTTGCAGTAAATGAACTGTCTAATGCATTCCTTAGAAATGCTTCATGTTAAACTGATCTGAACCGGTGTTTTTCCATTATTGTGACAACTACCTTTTAATAAAGCATACAATACAAAACAATACAATACAAAAATAATTATGAAAGTAAAGAAATTTTGATACTAATTTAGTGTACAATCAATGTGCTTAAGAGTAGTGTGAAATGGTTTGTGCCCGTGTAAAAATGGCGTGTAGTAAAGGTTTGTGCAAGTAACAAGCTGAGTCTAGAAGAAAGACTGGAAAATTTTTGCCGAATTTTCAAATTTGCACCATTTGTCTGTTCTTTTCTTTATTCAATTTGCTTCATTGTTGTCATAAATTAGTTTAGTTAACTTAGTGTAAATAATTTATGCAATTGAATACGAGATAATTAATTGTTAACGAGTTCTGCCTTTCAAATAAATTGGTGAAAATGATTGACATCATCTGCGTTGGTCTGACAAACTTTCGTTTAGGAAGCAAAAGCTTGAGCAACAAATTTTAAATCTTATCTAAGCAATGAAACATTGGGCCTTCAAGAACATGTTAATCATTATTTTCTTTGATGACATCAGATTTTTTCGCAATTCTTTGTTTTCTTTAAAATTTTCCACGTAATTGCTAAAGTAATCTCGTGGTTCCTTTTAGAGTTTGACAAGGACTATATTTTCTTCAGTCAATACAACAATTATGCACCCAGTTTGTACCAAATCTAGGATACATCACATAGATATATAGATTATATAGTTCATATTAGTTTACGACCTTGTATACATATATATTTCTTCATCTTGTTGTCATGTTAGTTGTTTTTAATTAGCTTATTGTAATTTTTTATAGTTAAGCTAGAATTTTTATCCAACTTTAAATAAAGTATAGAAAACGATAATTCAGGAATGGAAATCAAATGTTTTATCAACGTCAGATGCAAAAGGGTTTCCCTTGTTATTCTTTGCTGCAAAAAGCCAGTTCCCTTTCAGCCACCTACCCTAATTTGTTTTTCGCATCTTGTCAATCTCGTGCAGGCCTTGAAACTTGCCGAAAAATACTGTCCTGTAATCTGCGTTATAAGATAATGGCTTTGTTATGACAAAATTGCAGTAGAATTAGGTACGAAGCCTCCTATGTTGCTTCGATGAGTACAGAAATTCTATTCAATCGTTTAATGTGAAGGATATGGACTAAAAGTAAATATTTTGTTCGCAAATATGTTTCTCCTAAACCTATAAGACACGACCAAAAAATATACACGGAAGTTCATTGTTTGAAAATTTATCGTCCAAAAATTTTGTATCGAAAATTCGAAACCAAAAAAAAAGAATTCAATGATTCGGGTCGCCCCTTTTATTCACAGTAACAATTTCATAGCGATGCAATTTGTGAAGAAATTTTTTCGGCCGATGTTTCTTCGACCGCGTTTACCCTTTACGGCTCCAAACACTTTTGCGGCTCCATAAACTCCTTTTTGTGCCTCCGCCTCCGTGTTGAGCTCCCTGTCACATGTTTGATTCCAATTTACATTTTTCCTTGATTGCGGAGGATTAACCAATTGAAATGCAATATTCAGATTGATGGACCAATCAGAATCAAGGTAGTTGAGACTGCGGCGAACCCTGCACTGTCAGCGATCACAGGGCTCGATCAAGAAATGAACAAGCAGCAGCAGTTGTGCTAAAAAATGCGATTCTGTCGTCTATGTTTTGCTATAGTTTCTTCGCTCTTTCTTTGTAAATAGTTAGAAGCTAAAATTGTAAACAATATCTGCAACGCTGGGTTCCACATATATACAGCTTCATATGGACCCATCGTCCATAATAACACAAGTTCCAAAGTCGCAAAGTGAGCAAGAATGTAATGGAGAACCGGTAGCAGATTTCAACGAAAAAGGTTTGGCGACTTTCTGTGGTTTGCTTTCAAAATATTTCTTGGTTACATTGAGACCGTGATTTTGCGATTTTCAATCATAAATTTTCGCGTATTTTAATTACTGATAAGCAATGTTATGGTGTTTTTGCATATACAGTTTAGATCATTGGTAAACAAAGTTAAGCTTAGTGACTCGAAATCATAACTGATGTTGATAATTTTGGACGTCAAACTGCAAATGCAGATGGTGTGCATGCGACAGATGTTTCCTGAAAAATGATGCTGTCTAAAAGTCATTAGTTCTATTTTATATGGGCCGATTTCCGCAGCTTGCAAGGTTTTCAGGGATATTTGTCTTCAAAGATTCTCGTACGCTTGGATGTTGTTCCAAAGGGTGCAGTTAATTAGGCCCATTTCAAGATAACTTCGTGCAATTGCGCGTGTCTCTTAGCCGTTTCTTAAGGCAGAAAGTTAAACCCTGACCGCTAAAAGACAAAATTTCATAGTATGAAACACCTCAATTTTATTATTTGAGTGTTTTCGATCTCAGAGGACTCATTTTCCTCCGCCCAGGAACGTATCCGATGAGCTTATCAAATAGACGGCGCCTAACTACACTTACGCCGCCGCTGCCAGTCGCTTACGAGTCAATCTATAAAGCAACTGAAAAAAGCCCTTTGCCATTTTGCTTTCCGGTTTTGCTCTGATTGTGATTGAATGTTTTAATAATTAATTTCCGTGACACCAGAAACGGGTTTCTCTAGATTTAGTACTGAAGAGTCCAGCATAGTATAGCAAAAAAACTATGCTGATTGATTAAAAGGTACACTTTCCATCATGACTGAAAATATATTTTCTTATTTATCAATATTTTAAAGATAGGGTAGACTGGCAGTAAATTTATATACGTTGTTTTAGGTGAACTGTTCGTCTCTAACTACTACACCGGTGTTATCCCAAGCGCGGTAATTTGATCCGTCGCTTTGTCGTAATAGATAACAGTTGGCGGAAGAGAGGAGTTAGGCCAGCAAAGTGTTCATTTGGCGGTTGATCGCCGCATTCTGGCAGTATCCCAATCTGGTATTGCAATGTAGCCATAAATGGGGGAACATCGTTAGAGTTCAATGCCTTTGCAACGATTAGTCGTCTCGGCGTAAGGTCTAGATTACCAAAGGTCAACCTAATACGGGATCTTTTTCAGTTCGAATATAGTTTTAAATATTAGATTCGTCGTGCCTATGACTGTCCACTGTCCTATTGAAATTTGAAGCAAAGTCTGTAGCCTTGTGCAAGTGTAGTACCTTGTCAGGGTCAAAACGATACAATGTGTCATAACCTACTCACAGTTTTAAATATTAGATTTGTCACTTCTTGATCTAGCAGTTATAGACAGCAGTAATCAAGAAATAAAAACATATCAAAATATGTATGTATTCATTTCTTTTTAAATCCCATATTGGCATATTATTATCTTCAGTTGGACCACATCAGAGCCCTTTTGCTTTCCTTGTTAAGTGTTTTGAGTATTTTGTTGGAATAGGCGAATAATTTTTAATAGGCAAAATATTTTTATTTTGCTTCATTGGTCACCTAAAACCAAACTGTATTAAATATGCACCATTTCTGGATTCAGGGATACTTTTCCAAAAGTGTAATTCTCCTGCTGAAATTCCTTGTTGAAATTTGATATCAAGCCAGGTGGCAAATAAAAGTATTTGCTTTGATATGTTTTGAAATAGTTATACAGTAGATTGTAAATGATATCTCTTTCAAACTCCTGATTTTGTTTTTAAGAGTTTTTCTTTGCTAAATATGCATATAAGCCATCAAGAATATTTTTTTTGAATTGCAGAATTATGCACTAATCGAAAGAAGATTCGAAACAGAGGACTTCTCTCATCACTGTTTTGCTGTTTTGGAGGACGTGGTGATCCAGCAAGTGCATTTGTGAGCACAAGCCTAAATCCGCCTGAAGAAAGTATTAACCATAATCATTACTCTATCACAAAAAGTTATGAAAGTGAACCAGAAGAAGAAAATGCAAATGAGCCACAGGTATTTTCTTTGCAGTTATCCAAGTCTTTGTCCACTGTTTGCTAATGGCTACTTAGTGATGATATTTTTGAAATTTCTGTTGTGGAAGAAGGTTACCATGGTTTGCTGTTTGCTTATCATAACTCAAGTTGATTTGAGATACATCGTGCAGGCACTATTTGTACCTGAAAATTTCATTCATCAAGTGTGCAGGCATTGTGAGAAGCAAAAAGCAGACACTTGACAAACTGAGCACCCTCAAATTTCTAGGTGCTTAATTGTTCACTCAGGTTAAAGCTTTCTTGTTTGATAAGTCATCAAGATTTTGTTTGCTCAAAATGCATAAATTAAATTCTGTTTGAACATTGTGCTTTGATTTAACTTTATGATTTATCATTGTGCTCTGATTTAACGATTTAACTCTTGTGTGCTTAATTGTAGGGGGGAGGTTGAATAAAGAGGAAGGGTGGACATTTTCCTAGATTTTCATAAAGCGGAGGGGTCATAATTAAATGAACTACAGGGAAAATCGTAAAAAAGCATCTAAAAGGGGGGGGGTGAAAAAAATGGGGAGTGAGATATTGCAAGTGCATACGCTTTTTAAACTAAGTATATACTAGTTCGAAGTCAAAAAATCAAACATATTTTGCAAACTGTGCTGTGAGATTTGCAAATTTGATAAATTGGCAAAATAAGTAATACAGCTCCCTGCACTCTCTCATTAACGAAAGTATCATGTGATTTTACACAAGTAACTCCAAAAGAGTTTTTCAATCTTTGATTAGAAAGCCAAAACAAAGTGTGTGAATAATAGCAAATTTCAATTAGTCGATCGATTTATGAGTTTTGAAAAGCTTTGTTTCTTTTTAGCGAGTGAGCACACTGTAGTTAAGATGAAGTTTAAAACCAACAAAAGGAAGTTTCCTCTCGAAAAAGAGTTTCTTAAAAAGAGTTTTGTATGGAGCCAAACCATTTTTTTTCTGAGAAGTTTAAAATGTCTAATATTGATAATAAAATGGGGGGGGGGGGGTTTGGTCATCCTTTGAAATTTCCATAAAATGGGGGGGGAGGAGGTCATTATAAAATGCCATGAAGGGTGAAAAATTTTGAAAAATGCAATATGACCCTCCCCTATAATTAAGCACACAAGAGTATCTGTCATGATTATGATTTGATGAATTAAAACTAAAATAAATTGCATCCAATATATAAACGTTGGTATGAGCAGGATGAATCGCCCGCACACAAACAGCTTATGTACAGTTGCCTATTTGATGCTTTGTAATTACAAGAATGTTTGCAATTCCATTTAGAGAATGCAAACAAAAATATTTCCAATTATTATCAAATATCATCAATAGCAAAATTTGGTTTTTTGAATTTAGTTTTAGACAGCAAAAACATGCTATGTGCTCAATCAATCAAGCTTAGCTCCTAGAATTTTATAAACATGTGTGGCGGCACTTGATCAAGTGTGAAGGGCATATTTACATTTCTCAGCAGTTCCTCTACTGTTTTCAGTTTATACATTTTTACAAAATGTAGCTTTCAGAAATATTGAATATATATTTTATTTGAATGCTTTAGCTTGAAGAGGTAAAGTACCTCTTGCCCCCACTGAGGAATGGTGACAAGAAGAAATGCATTGTTATAGATTTGGATGAAACACTTGTCCACAGTTCCTTCAAGGTAATTATATGATATTTGGTTTTGCAACCTTGCATTATTAATGATGTCTGTAATTAAAATGTGATGTTTTGACTCCAATATAATTATTTTTGGGCTTCTTTATTAAATTTATTTATCTGTTATAGGACAGAAAGAAAAGCATCAATACATGTTAGATTTTTTTCTGAAAATAAGAAGATTTTCAACAGCTGACTGTTTAGAATGAAATTAAGTCTCTTTTATCACAATAAAATTGTGAAAAATCACTATCTATTGCTGAAAGTTTTTCATTATGATGATGATCTTGCCTAATAGGTAGCAATCTTGGTCTTTCAATCTTGAATTTTAAGTGGAGATGGTAATTGACACATGAAAGTTTGGAACTTTCATTAAGTTTTTACGAAGCCTTGAGATTTAAATGCTGAAAGAAACCAGTCTACCTACTATTTGAAGTTTTCAGCAGTTTTCACAATATTTGCCAAATTCTATCTTGATCTGAAATTCAATAATAGAGATAAAATTTACAACAGGAAACAAATGAAGAAAATTTAAATGTTTAAGTTTAGCAACTTTGTTGTTGCAAACAGTTATCCTTGCTTCATTAAAAAAACTCCACCCTGGAACTCCACTTTATTAACTTTATTTGCTAATTAGAGAATTCTGTTGTTTTCTCTTGTAATTTCTCATATCATAGAATTCTGCATTTTTCTCAAAGAAATTATGAAGTTTCATGGCTTGAGCCCACAAATTATTTATATCACTCCAATTTAAACCACTATTGTGTTTTGAGAAAGATTGGTTTGACCATGGACATATTTGCCATGAATTCTCAAATCAGCCCCCTGGGGGCTTATTTGTTTTTAATATTTTGAGATGGGGGTTAAATGAGGGGCTTATAAAGTTTTAGTGGACATTAAGAAGACATTGATAAAATACCGCATAAATTTTAGTAGGAATTTCTTTATTAAAATTTAATTAATTATTACAAAAAGTATGAATTTTTGTGGTAATTCAATAAAATGCCAAAGGCAACCTCAGATTGCAATAATCCAAAAATAGAGGGGGCTAATTTGAAGATTCATGGTAGCAGTGGAGGCTTTTTGGAGGGGGTTCTTATTTACAAATTGTAGCTTTAGGGTGGGGACTTTTTTTGGGGAGGGATTTTTGAGGGGGGGCAATTCAAGGATTTACAGTATATACAAAAATGGATGGAACTTATGTTATTGTATCTGAAGAATTGAATTTCTGATGTCTTATCAGCCTTGCCCTTTAACATCATATAATTCTAAGATGTAACATTAAATGGGTTGACGTAAAAAGCGAAATGAAAGGGTCAATATTTCCTACCTTTGGACCAGAAGACCGCATTTTTTCTTAACCTTTATTTTGCAAGGACAAGCAAATGTTTAAGTATTTTTTGAAAATGATAGATAATTTAAGGTCTTAATTTATTAATCTTAACAAATACCAGGATATTAAGTCGTGGTTGTATAATCTTTTTTAAGCATGCTGTCAAACAGTTAACAAGTTTAGTTTCTTTCTCTAGACTTTCTTTATTTTAGTATTTGTTCCTTTAATGTTGTTTCTTGTGCTGAAGGTAATCATTTGCAAAAATATTGAATTAATCTGATGGCAAAGATTGTGTTCTCTATATGAGATTGTGTACTCTTTGAGTCTTGGATTTGCAAATATGATTAAATGTAAAAGATACTGTTTAATTTTATTTATAAAGTACACCTTAGAATTGATGTGATATAGTACCCAAGTGTGACGTAAACACTTTGGAACTCTTATTCCACATGATTCCAGAAGATCAGTGCTTATCATGCTAGGACCATTCATTCGTTGACACTAAGACTTGGTTTCAATTATATTTTATATCAACTCTGTTGAAGCGGGCCCTTTATTAAGTTAAATCAATACTGCTTATGTAGTATAAATGGCTTTTTTGTCTTGTGTAGCACTAATGGATTTTTCTGCTGTTTCAAAATAACCCCAGAATGCATTTGGAAGCTTCCCTCTATATGGATTTGGAAGCTTTCCTTTCAGTTTTCATAACATGTTTATGCCAAAAAAGTCTGTCTAATGGATAGATAATGTTAATATATTTTACATTTGGAGCATCATGTTAATCAGTGGTTTTTATCTCTTTTATAGCCAGTTCGTGATGCTGATTTTATTGTGCCAGTTGAAATTGATGGCAGTATACACCAGGTGAGAACTTTGAATGTCTTTATCAAAAGGTCTTTCCAACCAAAAAAATTGTTTTAATTTTTATTGACTCAAAGCTATTTTTAAAGGGAGATTCTTCTCAGCTTAGATGTTGTCTTTTGTCAAGGTAAAGTAAGATTTAAACTTGAAGAACCATTTATGTCAAACTAAAATGCATTATTTATTCCAGGTGTATGTTCTGAAACGGCCACATGTTGATGAGTTCCTAAAGCGAATGGGAGAATTGTTTGAATGTGTTCTATTCACCGCAAGTCTTGCAAAGGTTGGTATGCGGCTTACAAACATCTTCCAGTACTTGTAGATTGGCTACCAGCAGTTTTTTGTTTATAAATATTACTGATATTCAAGAGAACATATATTATATGAAATGAAAATGGAAATAGATGCTTTTCTCTTCAGCTTAAAAGTATTGATATGTTTCATTTCAATGTAATCTTATCTTTTTGTGATGATTTTAACACATAATGTGATCCAAAACAGTTGGACATTGCTAATAGCTCTAAACATCCAAAAGATAGTGTCACAGGGTCTAATAATTTTTGGATTTTCGCAATTTTTCCAAAAACTGTCCTTTTTATGACTAAGATTCTCAACCATTTTAAGTAGAGGCTAGCAACCAAACATATGTATGCCATAAATTCTCAATTGAGTGCCTGAGTATTCATCAACACTCAAGGGATACTCCTTCAAAAGATGGCGCTTGTGCAAAGGGTGGGTATATGTTTTTCATGCAGGACCATCGTGAGGCATGTCTTGTTGGGGTGGTGTGAGCTACAAATTTATCTTATTGAAAATTGCCTGAAATAATTGCTAATTTTTTTAAAGATATTTTAAAGATCGCATGTAGCAAAAAGACAATTAGATTGCTGGAAATTAATTAGATCCAAGCTTTGCCAAAAATAAAATCACGGTTTATATTTTAGCAGTCTGCCAGTTATTTCTGTAATAAAGTGAATCAGCGTAATCCATGAATTAATACTTACCCCCTTATTAACACCTATAAGCAGTTGAAGATTCTGGTACCTCCAGGGACATAACAACTTATTATAATAACAGCCAGCGAGAGACAGTTAAATGGTAGTTGGATGACCTCATTAAGTGTGAAACTCGGAGTTGCAACTAAAACCGTCCTTTTTATGCAGCAAATCCTGGTTATAAGGTATCAAGCGCTATTTGACAAACAATTAAAATAGCAATTTGCCTTAAATTAGTGATTCATCTACAGAACGAACCACAATCCTGCTAGGTTGCCTTTCATGTTGAATATTTATATCAACAAATTTCCCTTTTTCAATGAATTTAGAGGCCCTTTCACTTTTTTTCCTAATTTTTTTACAGTTCCGCACGTAAGATTTCTAGAGTGGCATTGTGGCAATGAGGTACTATCTAGTTAATTATTGTTTCACTGATATAACAACGTTCTTTGCAGTATGCAGATCCGGTTGCTGATCTTTTGGACAGAAATGGGATTTTTGCTGCTCGTCTTTTTCGAGAATCCTGTGTGTTCTACAAAGGGAATTATGTTAAGGTATGCGCTTTGACTAATTATGCTAAGGTATGCGCATAATTTTGACTGTGCTAAGGCGGAAGTGTTATAGGTGATAGGCAACGCTGGCCGTTTGCAGGATGACGAATGTTTGTAAAAAGAACAAATCAACAGAGTCCTGCATAAAGCTATTTATTATCAATTATGGCGATTACAAATCTAAGCTGTGACAAGAATTATTTCGATTTATTTTAAGTCAAATGAATCTTTCTTACTTCTAAACGCGCGGAAATTAAAAGCGTTATCTTTAGATGCAATTTGATTGTGGTTTTCTCTCAGACATGCCATTAAAAGTACTTCTTTGTGGTTTTGGCAAAGAGGAATGAATCCATTTGATTTCATGTAAATTATTCTTCGGCTTTGAATGCTATCTGCCCGGTCGTTTACACTTCATTAGATGTTGACCATAGATATGTCTAAACGTTTTTACCAAGAAGTAATCCAGGAATCCTTTTTAGTTTTCTCTTAAGCTGAAATGTTATCAGGAATTAAAGTATTGCGGGTTTTAGGAATTGAATGCTTATTGTTCGGTTCGGTTTTGGGTTTTTAGAAGCTGTAATCCACTGTATATTGTAGGCCTTATACTGTAAAACCTTTTCGCCTTTGAATTTTTTTTGCCTCGCTGCAAAGAGACGATCAATGGCCTGTAGTTTAAGTTTATTCATATTACATACTTAAATGCATGCTAAAAATTTTATTATCATAATCAAATAAATTACATTCGATACGCTGTCGTGATTTTTTGTCTTTTTATTTGATGTTTCTGTATGCCGCAAAAGTTCTCCTCCGTGAAAAATATTGTAAATTCGTTTTATAAAAATATTCTAAATCTTGGTGTTTTTTCATACAGGATTTAAGTAGACTTGGCCGTGAGTTAGGAAAAGTTGTAATCATCGATAACTCTCCAGCTTCGTACATTTTTCATCCCGACAATGCGGTAAGTCCTTGCTTTGTATGATCAACACTATTTAGTTTCAACACTTTTGAGTCCTCACTCACTCAGTTAATCAAGAAAGCTTGAAATCGAACAGTTTTTGCGCAGTGGCAGTTGCTATCTCTGTTTTGAAAACATCTATTGTAAGCTTAAACATTTTCCTACTCTCAGAATTCATGTATTAGATGATATGATCAACATTGCATGATGGGAGAGATGGGGGTAAAGCAATTTAAAAGTAGGCCTGACAACTCAGGGGTAAAGTTAGAACTTGGGGTTATCAATTTTCAAGCTTCAATATTGTAATGATAAAGTTGTTTTTAAAGAGGATAAAAACAAGGGTCAAACCCCGGTCAAATCAAATGCATCAATTTCTATTTTCAAGCTTATTTTTTGCCCCCGAGTTCCTTGTCGATCATTTCAGTGCTCCTTTTTTAGGTACCCTGTACCTCATGGTTTGATGACATGTCAGACAGAGAGTTGTTGGATTTAATACCGTACATCGAGTCTCTCAATGCCGTCGATGACGTAGTTGTCTCCATTCGAAATAACCGCAATAGACGCTTTGTTGACATCGCCAACTCGGACGAGGATGGCTAGAGATCGAAGTGAAGTCTATCTGGTTTTTTAAATTCAAATTGTGATCAGTTTATAATTGTCTTGACGTATTGGACGCTGGTGATTTCTCGGAGAGAAGTCTCAAACACACGCGAATGCTTAGAGAAAAATTGTGGAATATTTCAATGGGATTTGTATTCTACTTTTGACAATGTACAGTTTGGTAAGTTTGTATCGCCGAAAGATTTTATTTTCATAATTTTATTTTATACCGTTTTTTATAGATTTCTATATGCTAAATTGTTCCATTTAGATTAAATGTATAACTATATAAAGGCATGCCAGGTTTCAAATCCAGGTTTCAAGACTGGGAAAGAAACGAACAAAAACTGGAGAATTTGGTCATTTTTCTCCGAACTCCTTTTCGCAGCCCTCATAAAACATTTTTGTCTTTTGCTTATATAATGCTTCTTCTGGATAAGCAAAATGTATTGTTGTTTTGGATTCGTGCTTGATATGCCTAAAAAATCGTCATTTGTGTTTTGGAAATTGAATTTTGTGTTGTTAGTTACAGGGACGTTATGCTCATTTTAAATTTGTCTTAGTCTTACAATGTAATTAAGCACATATCGAATTAAGCTCTTAGATACAGGATTGTGTTCAGATATCGAGAATGATCAAAGCGAGGTTCTGTTGTCCTTTCGCAAACGAGATCAAACCTACAATGTTTGGTTTTTGGAAGCCTTGCAGAATTTACTGCTGTTGATTGGCGAAAAGGACAAAACAAGGGCCCTCGCGGTTCCAAACAACCGTGCACCCTTGACCGTTTCAGGTTACTGAACTCTGCAGGTTGATTGTTCTATATTTTTGCAATTTTTCCTGTGGCTACTTGTATTTATCAGCAATAATTTAGCATATTGCCATGAATTTATAGTCATTCCAGAGAATTTGACCGTCTATAGTTTTGTGCTGTTGATGTTTCTCAATCTTGTTTTGCATTGAAAGATTGAAACTATTAGCAGGTCACAGTAGAAGCAACCTTTCCCAATGGTAAACAAGCGTTTGATGTAAATAGACTGTCATTTGCTTTTAGTTTCTCATCTTCAGCAAATATACTAGAATCATGCATAGATGTATTTTAACTGCAGACAATGCTCCTTTACCCGCTGTGTGGTCCCAGTGATCGGTAGGATTTCAACCTCAATGAAAATATGTTTTTGTTCGTGAGGCGACTGAAACTGAAGGAAACCTGTTAAAGGAATCTGTCATTTGATTTTGGCGTTTTCCGAAACTGGAAACTTGGCTCTTACTTTAAATAACTTAATATGAGTTGATACTTGTCAAATATCAAAGAGAATTTGGAATCAGAAATGTTAACAAAATTGCAGATTTCCCATACAATGGTGAAAGCACTATAGCTTGGTTCACGGCAAATCAAATGTCCGTTCTGATGTTTTTGCATACTTTTTTTATCCAGTTAAATCGAGTTAAGTGTATTTAGTATGATAGATATTGCATTGATATTCCAAATAAATCGTCTTTCATGAGGGTGGATTGGTCTATTCTGGTTATGTTTTTTGTGTATACTCCGCCATATCTTTTATATCGGCAATGAATATGGGTTGTGTGCAAATGAAATTGCCGTAGAAAATCGGAAAGGCGCACTGCGCCACGAAAGCACACAGTGTTTTCTTTTGTCCGGTGGAATCGTCTTTTTTAGCATTTATAAATCATAAAGATTAATCGCCTCTTCCTCTTCTCCCAAGAGTTCCTTCCACCCAAAATCAATAATAAGAGTATCCTTAATGTTTGCAAAAATGGCAGTCTCTCTATTTCTGTCGTAGAAAAACATCTTTGTCAACGTAAAAATTTGTAAATCTGTCGGTTAATTGCACTATATCATATAATAAAGGATAGAAACGTATTATTGTGTTTGTGACTCAAAATTGTACGAAGCGCGAAGATTTATGTTAACGACTGGTTGTCTGTTTTTGAACAAAGATTTTGTAATGAAATATCTGGAAAGTCCCGAATGTCAATTGTAAATTATCCTTAGCTTTCTATACAGTTGCTCACTATTAATTAGAATATCGAGCCGTTCTTGTCCAATATGAAACCTTTGTATTCAAATAACCATTTCTAATTAGAAAATTTTCTGTATTTTAAAATGTGAATTGCTTTCATATGGAAACACAATTGTCATTTTCAATTTTTGTACTATTTTTAAGATTGTAAATTATCAGGATACATCACGTGTTTTTGCAGTTCTCTCTTTGTTGTCATTTCTCTGTGAATTAAACTGTGAGTCTCCTGTAAATGTTTTCATCATAAGTCATGCGATTTTAATAAGACGGCAAAAAAATATACTAACGATAGTTTTCTTGAATAGAAGCCGCGGCTTTTATTGATTGTTTTGTGGCTTCCATTCGAGGGCGGCTTCTGTTGCAGAAAAACGATATTCTTTCTCCCCAATAGATAAATCGCCATATTTAAGTAGCATAAACCTTGATTTTGAAGATCTCTCCTAGTTGTCCGGGTGAATCCTGAGGGAAAGTATTAGGCAAATAATTATACTAGGTGTTTGGCAATTGTTATTAGCACCCCCCTCTTCCCCTCAAAACATTGTTGTTCTATTGGTATAATACCCTTCATAGGTAGCTTTCTTGCAATAACCCACGTTATTGGGCTAAGCTTGGGTGAGTTTTTGGGTATTTTATAAGGTTTAAAGGTTCTCATATGGCAATAAAACTGTAGATTAGATATATTGAAATGCTAGAATTAAAGTCTAACTATTTTAGGTAAATTTGTCTTCAAATGATGTTTTCAAATTGATATTTGAATCCCAAGTCCATGTTAAATCTTCGTTTCCACAGCAGGACTCTATGATAGTGATGCTTGTCGTCCTGCCTTGTACAGTAAAATATTACAAATTAAAAAAATAAGATCTTAGAAATGGGTTTCCAACTCAGATTACCATAAAATAAATACTCATTTACTCAAAATACAAAAATACCGTAAAATACATCAAAACGATGACAAACTTATTTTTAATGACGTCATTCAAATTTGTGGTCTATTCCTCGTTTCCAAGCCCAACACCCACAAGAGGCGATTTCACATCTATTTTCGTTACTTGAATCACTCCCCAAAGTTGGGGAAGTTGACGAAATTTTAGCGAAGTGAAAAAGTGGTTCAATTTGCATGCTTCACAGAAGTGCTTATTGTCAGAAGTCATTAAAGTCTTCATAAATATCCTTGGTTTATTGGTGACAGGCCTAAATTACTCTGACATAACGTAGATCATTCCTTGGGAGAAAGAACTTCGTCAGCAAAATGGAGTGGTTGTTTGGCAAGAAAAAGACCCCTGAGCAAATGCTTAGGCAGCATCAACGATCATTAAATCGTGCAATAAGGTAAATTTTCAAATTACTATCTTTTTATGCATTTTATGGCTCATGAAAAAGAAAAACATTGAAAAGTGAGCTTTGGATTTACTTTGCTCCTACGAGGTGTTTTTCAGCTCAAGAATTAGTGTTCTATACTTAGGTTTCTAGAGGCTCGAAGTTCCATGTCCAAATATTACACCTAATGCTTTCATTGTTTTCCGTGTTAACATTATTGTGCTTAAAAGACTGTGCGTGTGAGATCGTGTCGTGAACTGTTATTGCAGGAAAATCTGTTTAAGTCTCAACAGAATAAATGTGAAAATGTACTTTAACTAGATCTGAAAATAGACTTTCAATGCAAACAAAGAGAAAATCTCAAAAAATGAAAGGCATTAATATTTCATTGATTGCTATTAGTATTTTTGGCCAGAGCCTTTTTTAACATGCTAACAGGAGGCAATTGCCCCTGCAGGCCAAGTGGCTTTCTATTGTTTTAAGCAATAGGGTTTTGCCCCCTTCTTTATATAAAAAAAGTTTTGCCCCTGCAGCTAATTTACATTGGGAACGGCTATGTTTCTGGCTCCAGTAAATATAAATTTACAGATGCATGGAATTAAATGAAGCATTTGTTTGGTAATGGAATAATGTTTTAGAAAAAAAAATCTTGTGATGGTAAAAAATTAAAAAATGGCTTTGAATAAGCAACCCCTAAACAACTATTCATTTTTGAAATATACCAAAACATTTCGTCTGACACTCTTCAGAGTATGAAATGTCAGAACATAGATTGAAAACTCTAAGCTTGGAAATACGTATCCCAATGAGAAAAAGGCCAATCAGAAAACGTGAGCACATGACTGTATAGGTTGCACAATCAGTGCTGCTTGCCAATTGAGAATGTTACCAATGGAGTCCTAAGGTGAAAACGAACTCCTCTGCCTACACAATGGTGGTTTTTTGTGATTATGTAGATAGATTCCAAAACTGCGACAATCCTTGTCAAAATTTTTAGAACACTTGTGTAAAGCCAAAGCTTTAAAAACCCTCCCCCTATAATACAATGTTGTTCAATTTTGCTGGTTTGATGCTGAAAGTAAAAATCTTTTCACTGAAAGCTGTATGAAGGTATTGAAAGTAATCCAAGTTATACTAGGGGAGGGGGGCAAAATTTTGGAAGCAACCGTGATATATTAGTAAGGTACTCACATTGTCTGTTTGCAAGCTGTCAGGGAAGAGCATTTCAACTATTTTTTTGGCAAGAATTGTACATGAAGGTGATCTGGCTAAACATGTTGCCATTAGAGCTTTTTGCATAATCTGGCTTTTCACGTAAATGCTTCCTGATAGCAGAATTGTTTGTTTTAGTTATTGTTTTACAGTCATTTAAGAGTTATTTTACTTGCTTTGAATAATTTTTCACCATAGCATCATTGTGTGACAACTGTAAAAATCTAAATGAGCAGATGTAAGGTTGCACACATTTTAAAACAAACATTTTCTCTTTCAATTTTCCAGATATATCTATATCAGTTGAAACATGGTAAAATAATAACATCATTGGTCTCAAATATTAAAGCAAGCTTTAACAATAATGTAATCCTGGTAATATGAAATTTGCTGGCATGCTGGTAATTGCACCCCTTGAAAAGTTTGGGTGATGATGGTCTGCCATGGCCTGCAAAGGTGGGCAATCCATAAAATGAAGAGCTCATGATTTTAATGAAGACCTAATTGCATTTCAATTGCCATGTATGTAATTGAAGGGGTGTATAACTGTTTGAAAAAGCGTTCAAGGTTTTCATACAACCAAATAATTTTTATTTAATTTAGAAGAAGTTTCTTGAAAATAAAATAATTTAACAAAAGGCATACAAGTTTTTAAGCCCTGTTTCCACTAGGCCGTTTTCGTGTTTGAACCAATTTGAATGAATCCATTTAAGATTTTGAGTTCCATTTATGCGCTCAAAAACGGAGTCATTCGATACCAAACCAAAGTCATTCAAAAATGATGTTTAAATTAAAAAGTTGAATCATTCAAAAAGGATTCATTTGAAAACCCATTGTTTTATTGGGAACAGCAAAGATAGAGGCATTCAAAAGCAAAGTCATTCAATCTCAGCAAAAGGAGCTCAAATGAAGGATATATAAACTGATAAAAATGGAGTAATGGAAATGCCCACTTTATCGATTTGACCAAAACAGAGCGGCTCTGGGTAATGTGTTCTAGAAAATTCCTAGATGGAATGAGAAAAATGAAGAAAAGTACAAAAACAAAGTAATGGAAGCCAGGCCTTTAACAGTTAATACGCTCTCTGGAAATGCCATCAAGATAACACACACAAAAGAGATCAAAAATTTCTTTAGAGAAAATAAACAAGAAGTAAAAAGAAACAAAATAGAAAAAGAATAGTAATTCATAATGTGAAACTAGGCGTGCGATAAAAAGCATGTCTCAGCAGTTTTAGGCATGTGTTGAGACTGTGTTGAGGGGTATGTGTGCACACCTACTATTACCAGGATTAAAAATTGAATAGAAAAATGTCTAGTTTTGATGCTTTTGGTGCTTTACAACAAGTGTCCTGGGGATTGAACTTCCTAAAAGCTTCTTTGAAAATTCTCATGCTTCTTTAATTGCAAAGTAGTTTGGTATTACAATCGGAAATTTTCAAGAAGTTAAGTGCACAAAAAGGAAGAATGTGTGTGGAAATGTGTGTGGAAATATACTCAAAACTTTAGCTTAATGGACAGAATTAGTCAGGAAATTCACCCCCTCAGGCAGACATCATCCAATCTCTTTCAAATTTTTAGAGGTCTGTAGCTTTAAGAGAGAGTGACCGAAGCAAGTCTAGAGAAAGCAATTCATTGGATTTAGGATAAAATGTATGAATTACAAGGCAATTATACTGAAACCATATGCACTGAGTTAAACAAGTACGCCATGGTTCAAAGAATCAACTGCTTATAGATTAATCCATCAGTAGTGCACTAGCTGCTTGTTGAGTCTCTAAGTCCCTTTGCAACTTTCTATAAACATAAATGAAGGCAGGGTTTACTGTCTTTTGGTGTAACCTTGCTTGTATCAAGTTTGTTTGTCTGATAAATCCACACCAAAATCCCTGAATTCAAAAAGTTACAGTTTGGGAGGGAGTTCCTTTTTTCTAAGATACTTTGGTGGTTTTTAAAGCAAAGCTGGCTTATACCATAGAAAACTCCTTGAATGCTTCTCTATTTGAAAAAAATTGCCATGTTGAAAGCAGGATCGTTTACAGTAAACACTTGCGAATAAAAATTGTATATTTTGCCTGTGGTTGGTTTCTCAATGGCTTTTTTATGTGGATTATTTATATTGTCTCTCTTGTGAGATGAGTCCCATTTTCTTTAATTTTAGATATTCTCAAAGTTTTTATTAACTACTGCTGTCTAATCTTGTCTTTAATCTAATCTTGTAATCTCAAAATGCCTCATGTTTCTTTTATTCAGAGACCTTGACAGAGAGCGCACCAAAATGGAAAATCAAGAGAAGAAAGTAATTAATGACATAAAAAAGATGGCAAAAGAAGGGCAAATGGTGACTATATTTTTATTAGAAATTAAAGTGATTTAGGTAATTTTTTATGATCTAAGCTCGGTGAGCACTTACTTTCAGCACTGCATGTATTTTCAAGAATAAAAAATCGCACACACTACACTTTAAGATTACACTAACTCTTGGATTTCACTTATTTTTTGAACTTTAGGGCAGGTACTTTGAAAAAGAAACTGAAGAAAAACAATGATCATCTGAAGAAGTCATTGCCTTCCAATCTTTAAAATGATCATTTTCCAGCAGTTCTTTTAAGATTACGGTAAAAGTTTTCTGGACAAAAGCATCCATTTTTCGATTTGTTCACATTCTAGTAGCCGAACTTTCAAATCATACAATGTTTGAAACTAACAGGCATTTTGTTAATGGAAAAATCCCATGTAAATGAAGGTTTCCATAATTTATTTATCAAAATTCTGCCTGAAAATCTCTTGACCTGTTCAGCCGATTATCGTTGCTTTGCGGTTGTGGTCGCATGTCTCTTTTACAATATCCCATGACACATCCATGTATCCCGTGTCGGGCTGTGTTTATTCAAACGATCTTATTGGTCTTAAACCTTCAAATGACTTGACCCGGATTCCACTGTGGTTTACGAGTGTACCTTGCAAGCGTGATCAATAAAATCCAGTTTTCTCCGGACACAAAATTCTTCTACATACAGGTACAAAAAAGCTATTTTGTACCCAAGGAACAAATCGAATGGCTCATGGCCAGGACAGATATCGGTAAGCAAAGAGTGCCTCAAAATTTTTGTATTTGCTCTGGTCCGTCTTTTATAGCTCAATACAGCTATAAGAGGGAAGAGAAATTGCTTGCCAATATTTGACAGGATATAGTTTCAAGGCAAGGAGGAATTTGAAAATTCTGAGACATAATTTGGTAGCTTTGGATCAGCCCTTTCTGCTGATATAAGTTAGATTTTGTTACCTCCAACGCAAGGGTACAAAATAGCTTTTAAGGGTGGTACACTTTTTTAAGCAATAATGTTGCCTGGAAAATATCATTTTACAATATTTGCCAATTAATTTGATATGGTTGGAATCACCAAATTCTTGTGAATGGAATGATGTATAGTTTAATCTGATTCTGTAAATAGTATGACTTTTAGGGAGAAAAACCATATATCATGTCAAAAACGTTTACCGTAACCTTAAGATGCACTTTCTTATCCACAAAAATGAAGAAGAATGTGAAATAACACAGTCACTCTGGGCAAAAAAAGGAATGCAAATCTTTTTGCATTGCTGCAAGACTGCCTTTTTACCAATGGAATTTGAGCAAAGCAAACCGATTAGCCCGATCACACAAAATATTTACGCAACACCCAGGCCATGAAACAGGGGTACAGTCATACCTAAAGATGAAGCAAGGTACATGAAAATATTGTATTAAGTACCACTTTATACCGTGAAACAAGCAAGAAAAAAGCAGTAATATAATCTTAGGAAAGAAACATGGAAAAATACCTAACTCAATACATTTTTCCGCCCTGCATGCTTTTCATCAGCTCACAAGAACTTGCAAGCTGTCATAAAAATTTCTCCAAATGCAAAGAGTGGCATCCAGGAAAAATCAGACCCGAGACCCCTATGACTTGACACCCACCTTAGTTGTTGATCGATCTCTCACTTTTAGCAAATGAAATTTATTCAAGCATGAAAATTGTTGCACAGTTCCAGATTAATTCTTTAAATTTTTGAAAACTCTGTACTAAGTGAGAAAAATGGTTTTTGCGAAAACTAATGCTTGCGGAAAATTTTTACACACAAAGATTTTCTGCAGAGCAATATTTTAAACAATGAAATTTGATTCCAAAAAAAGTATTATTAAAAATTGCCCTTTGTGTTGGTTTTATTGACTCCAAGCCCCAAGGTATTGGTTTTGAGATTTGAAATTTGTGTGGGTTATAGTTTCCATGAATACATATTTTTTTGGGCCTGAAGAACACCAGTCCTAAGAGGGTCAAAAGCAACTGTCAAATAACTGATACATGTGTGTGACAAATCGCAGGTATTAAACGACAAAGAATGTAACTAATAATTATAATTTCAATTAAGGATGCTGTAAAGATCATGGCAAAGGATTTGGTCAGAACAAGAAGATATGTCAAAAAGTTTATTTTGATGAAAGCAAATCTACAAGCTGTCTCTTTGAAAATACAGGTAATTTTACGTTATGTTTCTTGGCTAACATACAGTGACTCTACCGCTAACAGGGGCTAGAATAGCTAAACAAGTCTGAATGTAATTATATTCTGGAGTTGTTTTTTTAAAGCTGAATGTTAGATTGGATAACATTATTATATTTTACTTCACTGCCTTTGTTTGTTTTTTGGGCAGTTTACTCTTCATAGAGTGATCATTGTTTCAAATAGTAACAATTGATTCATCAGTTTATTTGATCCATTGTTTTGTTTGTAAGATGTTTTTATTACCGATTAGTGACTAAAAAGAATTGTTATTACAAATCTAAGTAAATGAAAGAAGGCAAGCATTATAGTCAAGATGCTCAAAGCATCTCTAAAATTGAAGATTAATGCAATTGATTATAACTTAATTTATAGCTTGAACTATGATGAGCACAAGCCAAGTTGTCACAGTTTGTGTGAATATTTTGACACCTTGAGGCCTGCATTTTTTGATGATTCAGAAATAATTTATATGAAACAATGTATTGCATAAAAATCTTGAATCTAGTCTAGGGACATTGGGAAAATTTTCTTATAAAGATAGCTGTTGATGGAACTTTCCTGTATGTACCTGTAAAATGTTTGTACCAATGGTGTTAGATCTATTGCTTCCTCTATTAGTTCATTTGTTTCTATTCTACTTTCAAATGTTCCTTCCTTTCCAATTTTCTGCTCTATTCTCATTTGTTGGGAGCTGGATTGTCAACCTTCTTTTATTTATGTAGCCAATTAAGAGTCATTTTCTTCTTATAGACATTGAGATCAAATGATGCAATGGCTAGAGCCATGAAAGGTTGTGCCAAGGTATGATAAACCTTTTATTGATTGAATTTCATACGTTTATACAGAAATACTCCCTCTTTGTGTAGCATTCATACCTATCATGCTGCTCATGACCATCCAATGCTGAAAAATCATTTTTTTGGTGTTTACTTTACTTTTTATAAGAAAAATGCACATGAACCCCTTCAAAGGTGCTCTTGCCACAACTTTAAGTAACAGAACCCCGTGCTTTCGATGTGACTCTGGTTCCCAAAGGTTTGGTAATGCTTCACAACAGGATAGATGCAAAAGAGAACAATAGCTAGCAGGGCCAACGCCACTTAGGGGGGGAGTGGAGGGGCCATGGCCCCACCATTTTTCTGCGAAGAAAGTAGCTTTAAAGCTGCAGTTATAGGGGAAACCCCCCACTTTCAAATTCGTGGCTTAGGCCCTGGCTAGTCATGTCATTTTAAAGGCTCTTGCGCAACCTGCACGCTTTGCGACGATAATTCAAAAGACCAGGCCTAATATCGTACTGCATGAAAATACAAAACACATTCAATTTCTCAAGACAACGTCCGCTAAGCATGCCGGTTGACCAAGAGCCTTTAAGGCATGATCATCAAATCCCAGAAGGGGTCATTCATCAATTAAGTACGCATGAAGGGAGGAGGGGGTACCTGATGAAAAGCGTACGTTTGCGTACAGGTGGAAGGGAGAGGGAGGGGGGCTAACGGAGTTCGAGTATGTACGCAAAAAGTTTTTTAAGATATATACAGAATTTTGTAAAAAACACTACATCAATCGACAATTTAAAGGTAGAGCCGTGAATCTGGGTTCAGTTCAAACTCTTCGCTGTAATTGCTTCTGGAATGTGTGCTGAATGAGAGATAACAAGAGGCTTCATTGGTGGTTCATTTCTTAATATTCAGGGGTGGGCTAAAAAACCTTAAAAACAAACAATTTTACAGACAAATGACAAAATTTACTGATAAAAACGCTTCTGTTTTAACTGACAATTTAGCTCAAGCTGTGGTGGCTTAAGCCCCCCATACCCCCGTGCTTTATGAACCGGCCAACAATCATTGAGTTGAACTATCTTTATTTGTTAAACAGTGTCAAAGTCTTTTGTACACTTTTGTTTGCTAATAGTTGGAACAATCCCTATAAAGATTGACAAATGAACCAGAATAGTGTGGCCGTTATGAGACAAACGTGTTCACGATGGAACAAGATAATGGCTTAATAATAAGAAAAGTTCATTTCAACAATTGTTTTGAGTACACTTATAAGATTTTCTATGTTTAAATACTTTCAAATAAGAGACATTTTGGCCCTCAAAGTTTATCTTTTTAACTTTAAAGAAGTTGTTGAGGTTTTGCGAGTGAACATATAGATTTAGTTTTTTTGTAGTTTACATTTTCTTTGTACCAATTTTGTAGACAATGGCTCAAATGAACAAGCAGCTCAAACTACCCGAGATTCAAAAGATTATGATGGAGTTTGAAAAGCAGGTCAGGTTTAATTTTCGTTTCAATTTCTATGAATTTCGTTTGAATGCACATCTTTGTATTTCTATCCTTTTTTGGATGCCCTTCCTAATGGTGACCGAGGTTATTGATCAAATCAACCAAACACCATTGTTGCTCAACTGCCACTTTGGTACATTTTATGCTATCTATTTTTACTAATGCACTGATGGTTTTTATTGTTATCAAAAATGAATTTTACAAAGTCTCAAGCCTTTCATGTTTGCTTCTCAATCAAGTGGCAGCTCATTAGCGAATTTGTTTGACTGCACAAGGTTTTTGGAAAAAAAATTTATTTAGATTGAGGCTTATTGAAAAGATTGACTTACGTTGCCTTGTTTTGTGACCCTGGAAGAAGTATCTGTGGCTACGTTTTTAATGCTTTAAAATGCCAGTTTGTGTCAAATTCTTACTTAAGACCAATCTCCACTGGGCGAAATTTTGTCGAGTTTGCGCTGACAAAAGGCGAAAACTACGTGACGCACAATCTCCAGCTCATAGTAGCTTTGCGTGCCAAATAGAAAGCAGAATATCAAGATGTCAGATGAGAATACAAATATTCTGATTTTGCTTTATTTGTTGAGGCGTAAGAGAAAAGAAACATAAAAAGCAAATAAATGATTTTGGGTACGGAAATTCTACAAAGAGAGAGAAAGTAAGGGAACTTGCAGATACCTGGTTATAGATCTACAATTATATGACAACCAACTATTCTTTATATATTTCCGTATGCAAAGTTTGAGCAACTGTTGTCTTAGGTGGTTCCATATTTAGTGAAGGAATCGAAGTTTCGCCAACCAATAGATGCTAAGAGAGATATGTGTGACAGTTGGCATGTGGCATGAGCTGTAGGATTAGCCCCAGAGCTGTTGGTAGGATTGTAAAGAAACATGAGTGTACTTGTAACAAGAAATTGTATTATTCCCTCATCCAACACGAAGCTCCTTTTGGACTCAGACTCTTTGCTATATGTACATAGGACGTCAAATTCGCCGGCGACAGAAAAAAAAGTTCAAATAGTTTGAACTTTCAAGGCGAACGTCACGCAAAGCACATGAAACGAAAAAGTTCAAACACGCATGCTCATAACCTTTTGCCCACGTAGAAGCGAAAAAATTTCGGCAATGGAAATTGGCCTCTAGAAACAAGAATAAAGCGCCTCTGAAAGATAGTAGTATTAAATTTTGCATTGTGAAACTGTAAGTTTTTTTGCAGTCAAGCTGGTAAACTTCATAGCCCTATGTATGATACTGCTGTACTGTACACAGCTTTTTTCGTCTTTATTACTAGACTAGAACTTTTTATGGTTAGGGATTTTTACGTATTTATGTTGGAGTGAGAGGTTTTTGTGAAACAAAGATACATAAAGTGGAAGATGCAAAAAAGATGATAAAATGGATTGGATAAACCTGAAGTGCCAAAATCCGCTTAGTCATGATTTTTATGACTGCGATGCTATTGGTTGACCTTAAATTGGTCACATGAACTCATCTCGTACTGATTGACAAAACAACTTTCATCAATAGCAAGTTGTCAACAACGGATGCAAATACCACTTGAAACAGCAGCGATCATGCCGAAATCACGATACTTACCACGACTCAATGCCTTTAAGGTTTGGGCCTAAAGATTGAACAGGGACACTATCCATTTTCCTAGTGATATTGAGAGTCATGTGGCTTTTCCAAACTTTTCAATTCTACTTGAGATTCTCAGTTCTACTCATGAAACGACACATGAAACTTGCTACCTTCTAAAATGGAAATCCGTTTTATGGAAACGCTCGTTTTTTATCCTTTTTGGAGAACAGCATAATAACCAACGAGCCTGGCGATCATTCGCTTCCATGATATCAATTCAATGTGCAGATTTCGTTTTCAAATCGCGTCCTTAAATGGAACTGCTCCTGGTGTCTTTTCTTAACTATTCTACGAAACTGTAACACGGAAAAGCAACAAGGCCTAATGATATAGACCTGAGGATGTCAAAAGTCAAATTGGAAAGTTCGAAAAGAGGGATCTTCTACAGTGGAGTAAAAATATTCAACGCTCTGCGACTTTGCATCAAATCAGAAAACTACTATAATAAATTCAAGAACGTTTTGAAGGAACATTTTAAAGATTAAACTTGTATAATAACTGTATAACCTATATAGGATGTTGTCTATTTTTAACGCCTTTTTATAATTATATAGTTGTAACTTTCCCTTTTAAGTATTTACCAATGTTTTTTGTGATTTTAGACAGGGCTTCTCTTGATAGCAATATGCGTTTAGCTGATTGAATTACCCTGTAAAAATAATGTATTATTATTGTTAGTAGTATCAGGGTTTTCAAAAAGTGCAAATGCTTCACTCACCTTGGATTTGGCTCCGATTTATGCTCTAAACTGCTATCAATGTCAGTGTAAAAGCTCCGTACGTTCTGGTGGTGACTGGTTGGTTTATAATGTAAGTTATTTTAACATTCTAGTCAGAGATAATGGACATGAAAGAGGAAATGATGAATGATGCAATAGACGATGCTCTTGGGGATGAAGATGACGACGAAGAAAGGTTTAACGCATTTCTTACTGATTGCTATTACAACATAAAGTTGCATAGGTCGCATGGTCATTATGAAAGATTGCAATGAGACAGAATTCAGTGTATTGAAGGATATTGTAAAATTCAGCATAAGAAAATCAGAGAACGGAATTTAGAAGATAAATCCATTTTGAGTTTTCTGGTCTCTACTTTACTAAACAAGATTCAAATGTCAATCCACATCAAAATATCTGTACGTTTTCATTCTGAAAGAGTGGAGTTTTTAAATCCTAGACCATGGCTTCTGGTGACTTTGTTTAATGCGTTAAGAACTTTTATTATAAAGAAAATTAATTGATAAATTGATAACAAAGAAATCAATAGCTATTTTATTTTTAGAATTTAAATATTTGCTCAGTATTTCAAAGCGGTCAGTTTGTTCAATACTCGTAAAAGATTTGTTCAATAGCCAGTATTTCGTTATTGTGCTTTTTCAACTTTTGCTATGTCTCAAAGATGAGAAGCGTCGTCTTAAGGCAAAAAACGTAGATAATGCTACACAACTGTGATTCTTCGTCAGTATATAATAAATACCTTCTTAATGTTTTCTAGCGAGGCCGTCGTTAGTCAAGTTCTTGATGAGTTGGGTCTCAGCTTAACAGATCAGGTATTTAACCGTGTCATCTTTACAGTTCTAGAATAGTCTTGGATTTCATTCTACATTTTGTTTTATTTAAAGAATGTCAGCACAAGGAACTGCTAGTATTTTCTGTGTCTATTGTCAAGCCCCAGTATTTCAGCAAGCTTAAATGGGAATTAACTGTCAATTTGCTTTCCCACATTTCCATTTTTTCATAGCTTTCAACCATGCACTGTTGATATGAATCAGTAGACATTGTCATATATCTAGATATCGTAGTTGATTTTTCAAAACCATCTTTAGATTTAGCCATGTCAAAATGTATTGAAATGCCAAAAGAATTAGTTGAGTTGATTGTAAACATTGTGATCGGCCCATTCTACTTTTGCCATCTTCCTCCCCCCTCACTGCTTTGATAGAAATGTCGATATGTTTCATTGGCAATGTCTTTACTATTTAAGTATTAGCGTAAGTATAAAGAAGAGATGTGGACCGGACCCCCTGCAATTTCAACCGATCTTTTTCATATAATCACTTGGCAACAGCAACGATTTTATCCCATCAACGTAAGATTAGTCTTGCAAAATCCAACAAAACCATTTCTTAAAACTATAAATATGCATGCTTTGTGTACACTTGCTTCGAATAAGTACATTGGGCTTTTAGAACACGTGCTGTAATTCTTTTTCTAGGCCTGTCTCCTAAAAGTCTTTACCACACTAAAGGGCTTCCTTTCTCATAAGCCACACTTTTAGTTAAAGGGTTTTGATTGAAATTATTCATAGTATCAAAAATTTAAACTGTAAATTGTTACTAAAACAAAACCAATCTTATCAAGAAAGGAAGTAAATTTGGAGACCAAATTACTGTACACATAAGCGTTGAAACCTAGCTTTTAAGTTGTGGATGTCACTTTCTGTAACACTGTGCACTGAGAATTTTCTCAATGGTGATTTGTTTCAATGCAGTTATCCGGATTGCCTGAAGCTGGTGCATCGTTGAAAACAAGCCAGAAAGCACAACCAGCTGCAGCCGCTGCAGATGCCGATGCTGATTTGCAAGCAAGGTTCGCATTTATTTTTTAATTTCCTTCACGGTGCTTTAATCCATAATTACGTTGTTTTGAAAATTTCATCATCGTCACATAAGTGAAATATTTTTTCGCTGTGATGATTAGATTTTCTGTTAATAATTTAAAATCTTATGGAAAGTTTCGACATCAGGGGAGCCATTGTCACATATTTCATGTGAAGGTGGAGACTTCCTACACATAGCATGTTCTTCCCGCACATGAAATGATTGCCTCGCACATGGAATGATTGTCCCGCATATGAAATGATTGTCCCGCAAATGAAATGATTGTCCCGCGCATGAAATGAATGTCCCGCACATGGAATGATTGTCCCGCACTTGGAATGATTGTCCCGCACATGGAATGATTGTCCCGCACATGGAATGATTGTCCCGGCAAATGGAACAATTGTCATTCATATTCCCGCCTATTCAAAGCTGCCTGTATTCCGAGCTGAAATGCTAAATTCTTTTGAACGCAGAAAATATCCAATGTTGTCATATTTATGCCTAGCGAGAATGCAATGACTGACATCAGCATGACAATGCAGCAAACAGTTATCTTCTATGATTTGAAATGTTTTATTTTCCTAATGAAACATATTTAAGTTTTAACTGAAAAACAACTTAAATATTATGTTAAAGTTTGCAAGAATGTGTCAGACTTTGCTAAACATATAGCTACTGCCTCGATATGTTTTGCTCTACACCCTGCTGCTCTGTTGCTGTATACATAAGAATTTCCTCTCCATTTTCAGGACTACGTCATCAAAAATGCAAAGTGTTGATAATATTTGCTTTTGCTTTTCAGGCTGGACAATTTGCGGAGGGAATGATCGAGTTAGAAATGGGAGTTTCCAATCTTCACTTATCTATTCACGGAACAAAAGATTTGTATATTAATTTTTATACCTTATACAATATTAAATAGACTTTTATTGGAAAGGTTACATTGTTTAGACAGCAAGGTGCATCTTTGAAATGAGATTCTTTACAGCATTTTAGTAAATTAGCTAAAAAAATGTTGTTAGCTTGTTGATGCTAATTTGTGCACCTATATATTTGTCGACGAACACTCTCTTTCTGTTATTTATCAAAGATTGGTTCTAATCACGTGACATCTAATAAAATTCTACGGGACATCCCGCGATTTTCTGCATAAGCCTCTTCGTGTCATTGCCTTTCGCCTTGACGAATCAACTTAAACTTTAAGTAAATTAAGTTAAATATTTTATGGACCAATAATAGCTTTCGATTGTAACTTTGACAACTAAACTCTGCTGACAAATAGCTTTTTCAAGTATTAAAGTATATCGTTTATGTAAGGTGGCTCATCAGTCCAAAGTAAAGTGATTACTCAATTTAGGCTCATCAGTCGAAAGTAGTTTGAAGCAATAGGGGGATTAAATGGTTAGTTTATGGCGTTTAACAAATATAAACTAAGGATTAAAGCTACTTAACGGTAAAGTTTTATTTGTAGAAGCTGTTGATTATAACCTTAAATTTTGTTTCTTTAGCAACATGGGAGGTGTCAATTTTCGTTAGGAAAAGGTGTTTTATGTATAATCAAACGTGTTTAGTTTGAAGCTCGTTTTCGCGAAGTTAATCACTTTTTGCCGCGTTTGTATGAAATATTACGTTTTCCCCTTACATTAAAATAAATATTGCATCTGGTTATATTTCAAATATTTGTGCCCGACTTCTAAGTTTCTCTTTCACCTGTCGTTTGCTGGATTTCGTTTCTAATTTCTTCATCATGCGGACATAATTTGTCAGATTAATACCTCGCAACCGTCATTTAGTACGTTCACAATGTCTGATGACCTCTACCAAGAAATTTCAGTTTGTAGCCTCCTTCTCGTTGTATCAACACACTTTTTCTTTGGTGCCTCAATAGGCCTCAATAAATAAAATTAACCATTTCAACCTTAGGCCTATTTGCTCTTTTTTGACGCATTGAAGATCCTTGTTGTAAAGTGTTCTCCGACTGCAATTATTTTGCTCAAAGCGGCTTCTTTACTTTAAGAATTCGCTATTTGCTGTTAGCTCTACAAATTCAGCTTCCGAAAATTTCATTACCGAAAAGAATTACCTGGTTCTTGCCTTCAAAAAGTTGGTATTTGTTGATTAAGCTCTTTCTCTGAAAAATTATCAGGTAATAAAAAAAGATTGAAAGTTGATGGTTGAGATTTTTGAATGAGATGATCATGTTCGCGTCGCGAGTGAAATGATCATGTTCGCAATTTGTGTTTCTTTTTGAAAAGACACATGGCAAAAGATGCGGTGTCGTTGCCACGGATACCTGTCACATCTTTTACGGCATTCTGTGTTTACGTGATCTCTATCTCAAATTGCAAGATTTTATCAGAACATAAACATCTCATTTTTCTTTTATTTGATAGAATTTTGTTAACAATGTTTTGACAAGGATTCAGACAACTTCAGACGGGGGTAAACTGCTTACATCTTTATTAATCAATTCTTCAAAAGCAGTTATTGTCAGATATGCATGTGTGACTTACGGAAAATCTTGATGAATTCCCCCAGCCCGTATTTTAGGCCAACTGACAGCACAATGAAAATGACAAGTTAAATGTCATTAGAGTCACCTCAAAACATTCAAATGGGTACAAAGTAGGTGAAATGGAGAAAGTGTATCAGACTGCTGGGCTGCAGTTTTTGCATGTTACTGTTTTTTCATCAATCCATTTCTCACCAAAATGATGCCCCTATCAAGAGTATCAAGAGAGAAGACTATCAGGTCAATCTGGCTTGCATTTCGAGGAATATTACACATGACACTTTTTCTCAGTAATGGCATCGTATTTCGTTGTTCAGAATCCTCGCCACCGGCTTACGATACCCGTCGGCAGCGTCGAGGATGCGTTGGCTGAAGAAAACCATTTTTCAACACATGCATCAATATCACAAGAACGGCAGATTGGCCTAGCCACGCTCATTATTTACAAAAACAGTAAGGGTCCCCCAATCGATTTGTATGACAAAAAAGTGTAAAAATGAATCGAACTCATAAAATTTTTAGATATTTGACCATCACATAAATTCTTCGCTTGAAGTTGTTATTTATGCAATTCTCTTGCTCAGTCAATTCTAGAAATTTGATTTTCATGTTCTTGAATGATAGAAGAAATGCTGATTTTTTCCATGACCCCTTCGTCATTACTCACATTTTTGCCAATGTTTGCATCGTTACGCAAAAACCTCGTTCTGAGATATACAAAATCGCGTTCCGGCATGCCCTCTTTTGTCGTTTTGTAGCAATGCGTGCTTCTTCGACGGTTTTCTATGAATTCTGTTTTCTATTTGCACATTTCTTTTTCTATTAATTAATGTTTTCCATTATATTGTTGCAGCATTTCAGTATGCCATAATAAAATAAATAATGCGTTTGTTGCCAATGTCTTTTTTGGAGTGAGATGTTTATGTTACCAATAACAATCATTTGCTACCTAATGTAACTAGTTTGAAGACAGATGGACCAAAAGCCTTTGTCTAACCAGGTGTTATAGAAAACTTTCAATTAGTGTACAAAAAGTACACAAAAATGATTACAAACTAAACATTCAGGAAAGGAATAACAAATTTAAAGAAAAAAGCTCCTACGAAAGTGTGAGAAAGTGTGATATGATGTGATAGGTTGTAACAGCATTAAAGTATGGAAATTATTTTTTGTAAACTTGAGTTTGTAAAACAACTAACGAATAATAGGAAAAATAGCTTCATTTGTTACTTTCTTGTATCGAAGATGTGCAATAGAATTGAAGCTTTTTGACTCTCGATCTCGCTTAAAGAGTTCGTTTTTACATCAACTGGTATGCAGAACCAAGTATCGTTAAATGGTAGTGCATAATGATCAAATCATGTTGTGTAATTTAAAGATGTGGGTTGTTGCAGATTTTAGTATATTGTAGGTATTTTTAGCTGAAATTTGATTTCGATTTATTTCTTTCTGATTTAGCAAACTATGTTGTACTTTTAGGAGACACCGTTTTTGATACATAGAATTATCAGCTAAACTTTTAGCCTTTATTCGACACCATCTTTAAAAAAAGATGGTTCCAATCTAATTAACATTATAAATAGACATAAAACTATTATTATGAAGTGGTAACATGATTTGGTATCTTATGAAAAACTTCAAAATATATGTCGGTTAACTTCAGTATAATGTCACGTGATGAGCTTAAGATCGACTTCCAACGTGATGACTTCCCCGGCTTTTTTCACCCAGGAATAAATATAACTTGCGTGGGATGCATTCATGTGGATAAGCACGAAAAGAAACCTTGCTTCCCTGCAACAAAAGCTTCTTGTGTTCTCAACGAAAGCCATACTAATAGCAGGGAATATTTTTTCCCAGCCACATATTCTGGTTTCAACATTCGCATGACTTGTTGTTGGTTGATAACTCTGTTTCACCTGCCGACATTCGCAGATGCAGCATGACCCCCGTCTTATTACTGCATTGTGTCGGAAAATTGGACTGGTACATATCGAGTTTTGTAATGAAAACTGCGCTTTTATGTTTTCGAAAAATGACGTCCAAGTTTAAATTTGCCTGAGAAAGCAGCCTTCTTTCATACAAGAAGCAACTTCAGCAAGACAGAGGCAAAGATGTCAGGTTCCATGTTTCTGAAGTGAATCAAGAAATTGAATCAAGAAATTGAATCAAGAAATTGAATCAAGAAATTCTTCATACAGAGTCATGTTTTTTCCTACGCCTGCAATTATATGCTTTTTCTTCTGGACTGCAGATGCTTTTGCGTCAAGTAAGATTGTTAATTACAAAATTTTCAATGCTGTATTTTGATTAAATTTAAAAGCATGTTATGTAGCTACTAATTCAATGTGCATTTTGCAATATCTAGCTGCTGATTTGCTTCTCCAGGCTTTTTACTTCAATATAGATTTACTTTTGAGATTCTGTTGCCTGGCTGTTTAACAATTTTTAGCATGTGAGATTATTTCAAGCTGATCTTGTTTTTCTTTATTTCCTACAGTAACTGCCCATCGCTATTTCAGGATTCCACTCGCTAATAATTTACATCGAAGCAGATTTCATTTCGCAGATCAGATACTTCACTTACATGAAGTAGTAACTTGTTTTCAGCCTTCAGCTCTAACTGACATACTCAGAATAACATTAATTTCCCCTTGCAAGACTATCTGTTGAGCGAATTCTTAATAACACCTGTCTACTGATCGACCATATGCATTGTTATCCCTTTCATATCAGCAGTGGTAATTTTTCCAGCATTCGCTTTTCCAATATTCTTTAACACATAAGACACTCTCTTCATAAATGAAGATTGGAGGTAGTCGAAAGTTACAAAAGCGATTAAGTAAGACACTGTTAACTTTCATGCAATTTTGTTACATTTTTGGAGTTGTCTACTTTACGTGGTTTTGTTCCGATGCCTGGCGTTTATTTGGAAATGTTGGTGAATATGCGACATTTTTGACGAAGTTCTTGTTTTTTAAAATGTTCGTTTTCAAGAGCCCTAAAGTCGCTACAAATTATGAATATGGGCAGTTCGTTGTATAGTTGTTCGCATCTTCGTTGACACTGCTCTAAAATTGCTTTTCATTGGATTCTTACCCATCAAAAACAGGTTTGTAAGCTCTGACCCCTCGTTGCACGGTGGGGTTTTTGCAAGTATTGACTACATTTCTGTCGCATATGCTTGCATAGCCTAAGAACATCTTTTGGCGCATCCTTTAGGGCCTTCGTAGATAAAGTTTTTGCATAGCCCATGACTGTTACATTATCAAAGTCACAAACTGCCTATCCCGAGCTCTCTTTATTTCTTAGGGACAACTCAGCTTCGAATCTTGTATAAAGTTAAACTAAAAATATAAGTTATTCAGTAGGTATCGTTGGCAGTTAAGAAACTCTAAGCTGCAGTTTTCTATAAATGAAAAGCATTATGTCTTAACATTGACTTTAACTAAAATGATGATGCCTTTCTGCATCACCCTATATGTCAATTAACCTTAGCTCAGTCTGACATGACTTCACAATTTTCTTTTGCCCAAAACCCCCTGCATATTTACGTGAGATTGTCCACATTTCCCATTTCTTCAGCAAATTCTTAAACAAATTTTGTTTCAGCCATAACAGGTAACATCTTATTCTTCAATTCTTTTTCCAAGCTTTTTTCATTGACTTTCGCCGCAGAACAATTGTACAATTTTCAGGATGAATTTTTATTGCAATGCAAATTGAGCATGGAAATTGAAAGGACGGTTTCAAGTTACGTGGGAAAAACATCTGAACAAACGGAGACTTGTGCTTGATTGTTATTAAACAGCTTTGTTATATTCTCTTTTGGTCGAGAAAAGTGGCAGTATGCTAATGTGGATGTATAGCCTTTTGAAGACTGCATGAAAAACGTTAAGGCTCTGCTGTCTGTCTATTACGAAAGGGCAGGGTTGGTTGTGCAGGTTTTTCTTCCAATTTTCACATCTCGCATAACCTGTGTTATAACCATATAACTAACTAAAACTGTTGCCCAGCCGTCATCTAATTCTTCCTCTTTTGCTAGCACGAAAATACTTCTACGAAAGCACTTCGTCACAGACACCATACACTATTTTCTAAAACATTTATTCAGTACCGCCGGCTGCCCCCTCAGTACCCTCCTGAAAAGCAATCGAAACAGATTAAAGGGGCTACCGCATAAAAATGAATGAATTGAATGAATGTATGTTTCACATTTCTGACGAAAACAGCATCTTTGACATCTCAAGTAAATACCAGGAGTGATCACTTATTTTTTCTTACATTTATGTCATATTTATCCCAGCTTATACCATTTTTCATCTAAAAAGATATATATGTTGAAGATTTTTTAAGCAACATTTTTGCAATTTTTGATCCATCGACACGTTTTGTGATGCAAGTTGGCAAATTTTGTGGCACACCAACCCAAAAACCAGAAATTTTTCCCCCGTTACAAAAGAAATCCAAACTAGTCTTTAACGAAAAACTTTTATGCACAGGACATGTCCGCAGAGTCGACCGCACGTTTGTATCACAGGAGGGTAACGATATCAGTATGGAGGCATTCTACCAAGGCGTCGATTTGGGTGTGGTTCCTGCCAAAGCCACGTGGTATCGACACAAGAGCCTTCTGGTACAAAGAGGAAAATACCAGTTTAGCAAGAACGACTCTGTCTTGACGATTTATAAGGTTGCCATGGAGGACGCTGGACTTTACAACTGCACGCTGGAGATATCTAACAACTCAACATTCATCACTGATTTCACTGTAGTCGTTCGTAAAAGTAAGACGTCCTACTTTTTTCGTTTTGCTACTTTTTCCCTGGATTTGCGGCACAGGCCTCCCGTTATCAGTTCCTTCTGTGAGGTCCTTCTGTGAAGCAAATAACTGCGCATGGTTGGACCCTTAGCCAGCAATGAAATTTCAGCTTAAGGATTATCAATTTGTGCAAAGATTGATTTTTTGACATGAACGATACTCATAGATATTTTCGGATCTACTGGTAGCTGTCAGCAAAACGTCCAATTATTTTCAAACGTCACAAAGAAAGCAATCAACTATTTCGATGAAATTTAGCTTAAAATAGTTAAACTGGGCCTGAATTTTCGTTCGAGATATCTGAAATTTGATTTTGGTGTTTGAGTAGAGATTGGGTTAAGAAATGAAACAAAACAGAACCTACATTTTTTCGAAATAAGCGGTGATTTTTTACTTAAGAGATTAAGAGACGTAGACTTAAACGAAAGTACTGCAGATAAAGAGGCCTCCTCGTGATTGCTTCTTGGTCTTGTCATTATGACTTCTAGCCATTTTGGCCCAGACTACAACTTATTTGCTGGGATAAAAGACTGGATCTGAAATTTTAAAAAGTTTTTGATTTTTTGTGATTCAAAAATTTCTACGAAATCGAAAAAGTTAATAAAGCTATGAGCTGTTCCCTTGACAATCAAAAGGTTAATCTCAGTGATAAGGGTTTCTTTTAAAATAATGAATGAGGAAACAATGCTTAACTCTCTAAATATGCTAAAGAATGGTAAAGCACTCGGTCCAGATGGTATTCCTACTAATTTAGTCAAAGATGCTACAAAAATTATTGTCAAGCCATTGGCGATGACATTCAATGCTTCTTTGGCACAAGGAATCTTTCCAAACATCTGGAAACTTGCAAAATTACGCCAATTTTCAAAGCTGGAGCTCGAAATGAGAAAATTATTTACAGGCCTATTTCGATTCTATCCATTTTTGCTAAGCTATTTGAAAAAATTGTGCATGATCAGTTATCCGAACAGAAAGCTAACAATAATCTATCATAATCTGCATTCAACCATCACCTCTCTGATAAGTGTTTCGGATTGCTGGTACAAAAATATAGACAAGAACGATGTCAATTTTGCGCTCTTTTTAGATATAATGAAAGCGTTTGACACGGTAGATCATGAAATACTTACCAGAAAGCTGAAAATATATGGAATTGACAGCACTGAGGTAGAGTGGTTTAGATCGCATCTTAGTAACCGACAGCAGTATTGTTCGTTAAACGGTCACGAGTCAAATTCCCGGCCAGTTACATGTGGAATACCCTAGGGATCCTGTCTAGGCCCATTGCTGTTTATCGTGTATCTGAATGACTTTGAAGAATGCCTAAATTTCTTTAAGGCTTACCTGTATGCTGATGACACTGAAGTCACATTCTCATCAAATGAGCTTGGTGATCTCATACAGACCTTTCAGGCGGAATTAGAAAATATCTCAGAATGGATGAGAGCAAACAGCCAGAATTGCCACCATTTTATAGGGATGGTACTAAAATAAAACAGGTTTACAAAACGAAGTATCTAGGAGTTGCTAAGAAGATAAGCTAAGCTGGACTGAACAATACAAATCAGTCGAAGGTAAACTAGCTACCGGCCATTTTACCACAATCTCAACTGCTTTATGTGCATCAAGCACTTGTTGAAAGCCATTTGAGATATGCCAACGTGGTATGGGGAGCCCTCTCTGATACTATGCTAAGTACTCTGCAAAAATATCAGAACAGGGCATTTGATCTGATAGAGTCTGCGAGAGTAAAGGATGCTTGGAAGAAGAACTCCCTGAAATTAAATCAACTGGTGACCTTTGACCGAGCGGTAATGATCTACAAAATTGCCAATCAGCTTTGTCCTGAAGGCCTGCAAAAAAATTTCATAAAGAGGTCTGTCATATCAAAATACAAAAACGAGGAACAGCATAGGTCTCCATGTGCAAAAACCAAAATTAGAACATACCAAAAAAAATTTCTTGTACACAGGTTATAAAGCTTGGAATAGTATTCCATAATCTATTAGAAATACCGAATCCTATGAACGATTCAAACAAAAGCTTTAAAATCACCTTTTGAACTAACAGACACTAGGTGCACGAATCCATGGAAGATCAGTTTTTTGGGCAATTCTATTGATATTCTTAGGGCATTTATTTTTATTTTAATTAGATAGAAATTGTAACTTTTTATTGTAATTAACTTTTATAGAACTGAATAGATATTGTGGATGAACATGATCAAATGAATGAAAAAATAAATAGTAATAATCAGTCAAAGAGAATACCGTGCTCAAAATGCAGCTATATGTGTTCTTTTATTCAATTAACATAGGCTATTCAAATATTGTTTTGATGACCTAACCCAGTTTTCCTTTGCAACATCCCTGCGACATCCTTTCAACCTTCAACCATTCAGCAGCATGACATAGCTGTTTCCTTTAATCGTAGAGCCTATACCATCTTGGGCATTGGCGCTGATCATAGTTGGCCTCGTTATCATGCTGATCTGCACTGTTCTGTTCTTTAGATGCAGGAAAGAGATCACGTCCCTTGTTTCTAGGAGTATTCCAAAAAGAAAGAAGAGAAAATATACGTGCGAAACCTCTTTTCAGGTATAGATATATGAAAGAAGAATTTGCACTCCTTTAAAAGGATCAAAGGTACTTTAAAAGGTACTTTTAAGCTCCATGTCAGAAACAAACATTTTGTACGACAAATTTACCAAAAGATGGCCCGAAAGAAGATTTGGATGATGTTCTGAAAATTTTCTGAGTGAAGTGACATTGAGACAGTATCCAAACTCAGCCGTAGAAATACATGTATATCGACTAGGGTGATGACTGAAAAAAGCTTTGCCCTCTAAAGTGGACAAATTTCAATGGGACCTGTGACTGCGTCAATGTCTTCACAACTTAAAGACTTTTTTATGAGGAATTGCGTTGAGAATGTTTAACAAGATGCTGTCCTTGCACGAAGGATATGACGAAGGTACATCAGCAGTGACCACTTCTTAGAGAACCTTCAATTGATATATAAATACGGAGGCACAATGCATCTGCTAAAGTTACTCAGACAAATCATTGGTGGATGTAGGCAGCCGCTACCTAGAGATGGGAGCTTCTTTCTTGTTTTGCAAGTCTACTTTAATTAGTTTACTTTACAACTGATAATTTATTAATACAGTAAGAAGTGATTAAATTGACGAAAGACGTAGTCTTGAATGGTAATTAGTAAAGACGTACTTGAAATGAATGTATAGCGCAATGGTGTTAAGGTGCTTGATGTGAGGGCAGTCTTGCAGTTTTGTACCTTTGGTGTCATGTCAATTCAATTCAATTTCGTTTCAGTATTTGTCTAAAAGGGGGGGGGGGTTCCTTCAGCTTAAAAGCTATTTTTAAGAAGCCTTCCTAAAATGCACAATACAAATGTCAATCTTACAGTTTAAAAGTCTAAAGTATAAAATAGCGTCCTGCAAGAGAGAGAGAGAGAGAGAGAGAGAGAGAGAGAGAGAGAGAGAGAGAGAGAGAGAGAGAGAGAGAGAGAGAGAGAGAGAGAGAGAGAGAGAGAGAGATAGCGATAAGGGTTGAGATAGCGATAAGAAATTATGTTAATTGCCTATAAGAAATGCCAACACTATGTTGTATATTTCTATATTTCTTAAAAGGCTTCAGGAGGGTTGCCTGCTTTGATTCAGTGGACAGGCTTTTTCGATTCTTTGTTCCTCTTATGCTCAATTCACACTAGACGTGTTTTTTTGCCGCTGCCCAAAAAAGGTTCACGTTTTTGACGAGTTGCGTGAGCATTGCGTTTTTTGGGCAATGCGACACGATGCGGCAAAGGTGAAATGGAATTGACTACTTAGCGTCCTTTTCAACTGTAGCCTCGCGTCACTTTCAGTGTTGCAGAGATGATAAAAACAACGAGATTTTATTATGAATAAGTGACAATGGTATTGTCGGCCAAGCCCTTTAAGGAGGATAAAGAGATTTCAGGGTTTCTTATGGAAGAAAAGACCTGGCAAATTAAAAGAAAATCAAAGGCCCTGGGGACTTTAGTTCTTTGAGAGAAGGGTGCCGCTGAAAGAACCATGCATTGGGTTGTGGCCAGATGTAAAAAAGTTTGTTTCCTTCAAGCCAGGTATTCAATTGTGTGAAGTTTCTTCTAATATCCCCATTCCACGCAATTTTCAAACACTGAGTTTGCTTCATTCATGTGACTTACAATATCACTGAGTTCTGGTATGCCCATGCATAGATAGATACATAATTTGTCTGGTCTAATGTTAAAACACACCTACATTTTATAGAAAGAGAAACGTCACAATGCTTCTACTGGCTTTTGCCTGGTGTCCCACACTAAAATTTTGTTTCCATTTCCCCTTTGATATTGTTTCAAAGATAAACAAGGCGACGATTGAAAAGCTTTTCATGATAGGGAACACAGGGGTAAAACTTGAAAGTTTTGATAAACTAGAACTTCAAGAAATAATTGTAACTTTTTTGGTTTTGGTGAGCCCTACTATTTCCAATATACAAGTTATCACTGGAGCGCGACAAAGTGAAAGAAAACAGTTCAAAGTTATGTTGTTAGTTGTCCAAATTTGTGTATGATTTCTGCTATTAAGCACGTATGCTCAATTTGCAAATTATGTTTAGCTAGTTAGACGTGATTTTATCAAGATTAACATATGACATGGAATGTGTTTTCCTTGTACCATCCTTTGAAGCTGTCATGCAAAAAATAACATTTCTGGTGTAGAACACAATGTCTAAAACCATTTTGGCTTTCTTAGTAAATATTTTCTCCAAAAAGTTGTATTTGTTGTAGATAGATACGGAATATTTTTCCAATAATGTTGAGCGGAGAGATACCTTTGTGATTATCGCATTTACTTACTTCACATCGTTTTTGTATAATGGAAAGAAAAGACACCCAAGATAGAGGTACTAAAATGCTTGGAATTAACGCATTTGGAAACTGCGATAATGTAGAAAAGGTTGAGGTGGTTTGGGCATATCAAAAGGATTGATGGTAGCTGTATTCCCAAGAAAATTCTTTTCATTAAGGCTGGTGATGGCTCCAGAAAACAAGGACATCTGTTGTTGAGATATCGTGATAATTGCCAAAGTGACAAGAAACCTTTTAGTATGAATGTAGATAGATAGGAGGTGTACGCAACACAATACTCATCTTGAAAGAAAACTTTGACCATGGAAGCAAAGGTATATGAACAAGCCCTTGTACAGAGGAAGGAGAAGAGCAGGAAAATAACAAAAACAGCTTTTAATAAATTTGGGGGCGAACGATGATGCATTCATTTTTTTGTGAAAACTGCAACAAGCACTGCTGTTCAAGAATTTGGTTGTTTAGTCTGGACTCATCAGAACTACGACATTATTTAACGCTTATACCATGCTTTTTAAGATTTCTTGGGTTTCTAACTACCCTAGCTTCGTGGGAGTATCATGATCTTCAACAAATTTGAATTTGGTTACTTTTATGTGTGTTGGATCGCCAGAAAGTGTCAAGATTTGGAGCAAAAATAATTTCTAACGGTGATCAGGAGGGGGATATTAAAATTGGTTTAAGTTTTCGATTAATGTTTAGAAAAGTATGATTTTAAAAAGCTAGATCTAATGTTTAGAAAGCAACAGCTAGATATAAGCTTGAAGAAGAATTTTTGTTCTGAATTTTCAGTCATTCTTTTGTTTCAAGATATCAAGATGTCGGAAGCATCAAAGTACAGCTATTAATTTTTGAATAATTAACATTGTAATGGGATTTCCATTCAAGGGCCACCTAGATTGACTCTTAGAAAATTATTTTTAACAATTCTTTATGTTCCTAGTCTCTTTTACCAACCACAGAAACTCTAATCCAGTTGGAAACAGGCGTGTACTAGAGTCTAAGCCTATTCCAAAAATATGCTATTAGCTTCAATCTTTGGCGAGCCTAAACCTTTAACAAAGTTTAATCAGTCTGCAGCTGCTTTGCAAAGTTGCATTTCAGGTTTCCTTTATGTGACGGAAATAAAAATAATTCTCATAGATATACACGCCCTTATGATTTCTAAGGAGGCTGATTTTAGATAAGAGGATAACTTTTCCAGATTTCAAGGGTGGCCTCAGCCCCCCTCTCTAAATAATTCTGCATTTATCTTGCTTTCAAAAGATTACCCTTGTCTTTTAATGGTCCAGATATGATTTGTGTGCAAAGATTTTGATGTAGTGTGCAAGCAAACAAATTCTCTTATCTCTGGCACCTTTTCAAATAACGTCGATTGCTTGTCTATTCCTTTGAAGCTATATTGGTAGATTGATAAATCGTGATAAACCATGGTCTCCTACAGCTGCATTCCTTAAAGAGACACTGTCGTAAGAGAATTTGCTTGCTTAAGCATTGGATATGTAATTTGTACCTATGAAACAACGGGCATGAAAAACCACACCCTTTCTTATAAAATCGCCCCTAGAGCCCCCCCTCCTTGTCAAATCTTTTAGAAATCACCTCTGCATACACGCCATAATTGTGAGTAAGAGTGTGTCTTTGCAAATAACAAACAACAGAACTTAGATGATATCGCTTGTTATTGTATTAAGTGGTTTTGCTCTTCATCTCATTCTGTTACAAACTAAAATATAAAGTGGTATGATTATGATAAACAGGGTGAAATAACCTTTTAACTCGGTTGAAGCCGGGAAAGAACGCTTTTCAGGGGTGTAGAAAGGCTAATGATACATAAAGAGGGCTGGTTTCTCGAAATAGAAGCGAAGTTTATACGATTTCCGTTTTTTTAATTGGTCTAAAAAGTCTCCTTTGATTTCTTCTGATCAGAGACGGAAAGCAAGCATCATTCTTATCCTTTATCGCAAACAGAAAATTTAGCTGATTGAAATAGCAAGTTCCCAGCATGTGTTTCATTTAATATTTATTGCTGCCGAAAATTACAAAAGAAAGAAATAATGAGGATGATGACTTCAATAGAATTTCATAAGCTTCTCAGCATGATGTGTCGGCCTATTTTTTAACTGCATGAACAATCTCATGACAAAAAGGTTTTCAAGAAAGTTCGGCAGCTAGGTAGGGGCACCTTAATCACGGTCACCAGTATCCAGGGACGACAAATACAAGGGAATTAAGCCCCTCCCCAATGATTTTCAAAACTGTGCTAGAATTAATGCAATAGAATCTTGCATTTTGCCTTCTGCTTCTCTAGCCACCAAAAAATGCAGCCCCCCCCCCCAATCCGTAACATGCTGCGTGGTCCCTACCAATCACAACACTAGGAGAGCTTGAAGGTGTCTCAGCTCTATAGGAGAAAAAGTATTGCCAACCACATGATATAGAAAAAGATTGACATCAAATGTTGTCCAACACTTTCTAACCTCACAGTCTGTGAGTTTCTCCCACTAGCAAACAACCTACCCCAGCCTGATTAGGTCAAGGAATAATTTAATTACATAAACTTTAATTGGCTATATGAAAAATGAATAAATATACACAATTCATTACAATGAAATCTCAACGTATCGGCACATACCTACAATTTCTTCATTGAATTCAATGTAAGCATGGAGAGAGATAAAAAGTTGAAATGGGAATCACCGTTTCATTGAAAACTGTTCAAAATATTGTTAGTGAAGATATGTCCTAGAGAGTGATGGCGTAAATTCGTTTAGCAGTTGATAGAATATGTATGTTCTTTATATTGCATGTCATCTAAAAAGAGAAAAGAACCAAGCAATGAGCCTTGGGTAGCACCGGGAACCTAGAAGATAAGGCCTTTCTTCAACATCTGTGTTACGCTTTATTGCCACTGGCAGTGAATTCCACTGTCTTGATCTTTTGTGAATAGAAGTAATAACAAAGCTAATAGCAACGTAAAAACATAAAAAATTTAAAGATACAACGCTAATTGCTCAATGTTCCAGGTTTTCTTTGACAAGTATTGATTTTTTTAGTGAAATACGTATATTTTCTAGATACCTTTTATATCAAACAGTAACTTCGGGAAGTAAGAAAGCTGGACAAAAAGAGCAAAAAATAATTTTATTGTAAGTGTTAATAAACCACCATTTCTCATTTTTCCCTTTTGTGCGACTATCTTTTCGTAAATGTGACATTTTTTAGCAATTGTCGAGAAATTCTTTGTGTTTGTATTATGTTTCCATGCGAGCTGATTAAATCTCAGCGTCACTGTTGATGGACGGTTCCCAAAATGTCATGATACTGGGGGAGTTTCACAAATCAGAAGAAAATCTGAGTATCAAAGTTAATTATGCGAAGTTTTGCTATCGATCCCTCTTAAAATATAAATTTCAACACTGTTTATATACCGATAGGCTGCCGGTTTGCAAAATGAAATGAACAAAGAAAGTACTAAAACATAATTAGTCGAAGCTTAGTTGCAGCTGTAAAGGTCTTACGTTTTAGGAAATTCCCCTGGATTAGCTGCTTCAGGGAACTTAGTTGATGCAAGTTTAAGTTTAAGCAAGATAATAAAATAGAGCTATTTTGAACAAGAAGCAAAGCGTCGACTCATCACATTGCTTAAAATGATTATCAAAGTTTATACCAAATTATAAAATCGGCATCTTTTTGTACTTATTCTCAATATTACCTTTGTATTTAAAATTGAAACTCACATGGCACATCGTAAACAAAAAATATCACATCGTTTGTGAAATATATCAATTTCATGAAAAAGTATTGTCAATTAATGTTTTGAAGGTTGATTGTCATTTAAAAACACCCGACAAATAGTACACTGGGAAGTTCATGCATTTAAAAGATAATTTTTGGCGGGATTTGCATAATGAGCCATGAACCTCTATTTTGCCCCCCAAACGTCGGGCTAACAAGGACACCTTTGACGGGTCGAGTAGTAAACCCTTGATAACCATGACTTTTTAGGGCTACTTGTCAACTTATCTGAGTGCAGAGAAGGATAGATATAAACACTGAGAGTGCAGCACCGTACTACCGTAGTATGATAATAAGTGATCTTGCTGTGATGATAAGTCGATTAAATTGCATATAAAGAATGATTTGACCTGATTCAGAGTGTTATGAATATTGATCATTTGCAGAAGTTGTGTAGACTGTAGAGGTTCATCGAGACCAGCCTTCTGTTTTGGCCTAGAAAGATCTGTCATTTATGTTGAGTCTACTGACCGTTGAAGGTCGCAGTCAAAATTGCTCGCCAGCCAGGTTTAGCCAAAATGGACAAATTTGAAAAGTTAACTAAAATTGGGGAAGGTTCCTACGGACACGTTTTCAAGTGCAGAAATCGTGAAAATGGACAAATAGTCGCCATAAAGAAGTTCACAGAGTCTGAAGATGATCCGTTGATCAGGAAAATAGCGCTGCGCGAAATTAGAATGCTGAAGGTAGGTTTTAGAGTTTACTATCAAGCACTTGTTTTTATGCTTTTTGTGTGCTGTGTTTTACCTTCTAATTATCAATAGACATATGAATGAACTTTCGCTAGCACTTGAGTTTGCTGAGGTTGTTGAAAGTTTAGCATCACCCAGCCCCGTAATTGACAAAATCATTTATTTTTATTCCTTATCACTGCACTCCTGTCGCAGCAAGAGTGTTTTTAGGATATGGATATTGTATTACTGATTTATAGGATACTGTGAGGTCTATCTTTGAAGCATATTGTATCAAAAAATTCATCGAAACTGAAAGAAAATCTTCCTTGGTTTCTTGCAAGAAGCTTGACCAGCCCAATGAACTGAGTGACTACGATTTCCAAAATGATTGCATTCATTATCCTTACCACTTGCCTTCTTTCTCGCATAAATTCTCGAAACAAATATTAAAAACCCTTCTTAAAGATATTAGTGCAGCCTAGGGGCCCAATGATACTAAAGAAAATTGATTTGTCATCTTTTTGGATTTAAAATGTCATAACAAAGAGGCAGGGGCTGATAAAGAATAGAACATCCTGCTGAAACTAAGAGTAAGGTTGAAGCTATTATCACCAAATTTCTAATACTGATAGGTAATATATTCAATTTTAATTTAATCTATGGACATATGAATAATTTCACCTGTAGCTATCACCTAATCACTAATTTAATTCAAAACACTTAAAAACTCCACTTGCTAATTTTATTCTGCTGTAGTTTCTAAAGCATTTTGTTAATAAAATTCTGCCAAAAAGGCTTACAAAGTTAGCATTATGTAAGTTAGTGATTGATAGCTTTGTGAAATCTTTCAACACCAGTCTGGAAATTATTAAAATTTGCTCTCAAGTGTTAAAGAGAATCGATGGATATAAAACTGGCTAACATACGCATCTATTTATGGCAACCAAGCATGACAGAATTCCATGTCGTCACCAGATGTTCTATATAATTTTTTTTTGGATACAGCCGGATGTCAATTCAAATTGAAAAGGAATCAAAGTCATTTTTAGAACACTGGGATTTATGTCTGTGATGCTCTTTAGTAATCTCTCTTTAAATATAGAGCATATTACCCATTTCTAGAATATCCATAGTGTATCATCAGAAAGAGAAAATACGAGTTATTCAAAAATAAAAAAATCTATAGAAGGAATGCCATTAAAATGATCATTTCACAGATAAAGTAAGACTTATAGCTTTTAACTGAAATGGATGTAAAGTGATCATAAGTGTAAAGTGAGTTGTTATGTCATGGCTTTGAGCAAGGGCTGTGGTCCCCATAAAAGTACTTTGAGTAGATATTTAGTTACCATTTTGGTTTTGAGTTACTATTTAGCAAAGTTCCACTTTTAAAGTAAAATACAGTGGAATTCTGTGAAGTATAACAATCAGGGGTGTAAAGAAATGGTTTGAATTAGCAATGCCTGACTTATCAGGGACCGTACATGATTTAGCTTTAATCGGGTAGGAAAATCCAAAGGGAATTTAAAATAAGTCCTAATAAGTTAAAAGGCTAAGTTGTCTGGGATACAACTTTGATGTATTCAACTGAAACTTTTAGCCTTCTAAAAAAGTTTTGTCCAGGGTTACTGAGAGCAACGCCAGGTCCCAGGACAACAAATGCATGTAGGCCCCTTGCCTGACAATGAATATAGATTCCAGATTATGATAATTAATATAGATTCCATAATTAGGGGCCCCAGTCTTGGCTACCTCCCCTCTGTCCGCAGTCCTGGTTTTGCTACATTACTCCTCTAACTGGCGTGTCATTTATCAGAATTAGAATTAGAATTAGAATTATCTTAATGAGGTGCAACAAAAAAATTTTCATAAAGAATCAGTAAACAGCCGCATATGTACTTGCTACATCTGTAAAGCCAGTAATAAGATGGCATGAAATTCAGTTAGAAAGATAACAGTAAGAAAGACAATCATATTTTTTGGGACGATCCGAATCACAGAAATATTTATTCTCATTTAAATTGCAGCATGTTAAGTGATTAAAAGGAAATCATTTTGTGTGACAGTAGGTTACCATATGTTGCTTCAACAGCTTGTTGTCAACACAAAAGGCTTTCAATTGAAAATATTGCTTACAATCAATCATAGCGCAAAAAATCAAGCTATTAAATTACAGAATAACAACATCTCTGTGAAGGTCAGTAAGGAGAGGACTTTCTTAGATTTCCAAGTTCCTTTGTAGTTTGTCCAAGTCAAGGCAAGTAAGGCCCCTGTCTAATCACTATCACATAAATTTTTAAATATAAGTTGTAGATATGATATGTTAGCATAGCATGTAATACTTTCTGTATCTTGGGTTTCTTGTTTGGGTTGGTTAGTTGATGGAATTTCTGTCAATTTATTCAAGCAATATAGTTAAAGTAGTTAAGGTTTTGCCTGTGGGAAAAGGAAAATTAACTAAGAAAAGTTTGGCCAGATTAAAAAATCCCAAGTGCCTATCTTTTCTGTTAATGATACCTTTTATGCTCTGAAAAATTTCCTTTGGAAAGAAACGAAAATAAGCATGGTTCAGTGTGGTACTTAAGTTTCCTTTATTTTCATTGCAACTGTGACTACCATACTTCCTTTGCTCTTGGTCTTCCTTCATCCTTATTGGAAAATTTGATTATGGCACTAGATAAAGAGTTATTGTAATGCTCTTTATGCTCATTTAAGTTCATACCAAAATAAGACCTCTAGCGCTGAACAATTTTCATTTTACGGCATGTTTTACGGCTCTTTTACTGTTTCTTTTTTGGAGCTGTACCTTAAAGTAATGAAAGATATTGAAAGGATTTTTGCTTCTGTTAGTAAAACATTAGAAGGGAAAGAGCAGATTGATGCAGTAAGATAGTTAACTCTATACATGAAGGCGGCACCCTCTATTCATCCAAATTCAAAACTCTTTTGTCTAGGGCTGCAGACTGTCCGGAATTTGAAAAGTCTAAAAAAGGGGGAAAATAGATTACCCCTGGGTAATTTTTCTCGCATTTCTGTTCATGTCAAGAGTAGAAACAAATAAATGAAACAAAGTTCGTTTTATGGCACGTGTCAAAGGCTCTTCTTCTGTTTCTTTCTGTGAGCTGTTCCATGAAATTATGTAATGTATTGAAATAATTTTATGTTAATGCATAGCTCTTGATTATGATGTTCTTTATTGAATAATGAATAGTATTTACTCGCCCTACTCAATATCACCATTCAAAAACCAGCATATTGTAGGGGATTAATGATATATACTCCTAAGCACCTGCCATTATTGATTTTGTTGATATGGCAACAAAGAAATATTTACAGCTTTATGGTATTTTCTTATGCATACTTGTAAATGATTAATTTTGTAAAAAATATTTTCATATCAAGTTCGAAAGACATTATCGGCATTAGTGAAGAGTTCCAGGTCATAAGGTCTTAATTATTTATGTCTCCACGGTTTGGATCGGTTTATGTGCTGAAGGATTGGTAGACTGCACAAAAAGTCCATATCTGTTTCGTTAGTTCAGTCCCACACTCAATGTTGTCTAAATCAAAAACTTCTTTAACCAGTGCGGCACTAACACTACTCTCCCTAAAAGCAATACCTTCTTTTACTCCTCTTCAGAGCAAAGCTTTTCCCCCTCTTTTTTCGCCAATCACTACAAGAAGTTAAAGCATGTTTCATGGTCGAGATAAGTTGCTTAGTGATCTTACAGGTGTAAAAAGATTGGTATCGTAGGAAATCTACTTAAAAGTGCTTAGATCGTATATAAAGTTTACCGGAAAGCGCTTAGAAATTGTAGAAAACATTTCGCTGTCAGGAGAAACAGCTGTAGAAGTTTGGCAAATCTTGTGAAACAGTAACACAACGTATTTTCATCGCTGTTGCCCCAAGAGAAAGAACGGTAAATACCCCAAAAGAAACGCAAAACTTCCCTTCTTTTGATATCACCTCTGCAGTTGTACTAGACATAAACATTCCTATAATTCCTTAATTTGAAGCGTATTTTGACGTATTTCTGAAGTATTTGTTGAAGCCTAGCTTTGCAAAAACATACTGTAAGGGATTCTACCTTGGCGCCAACGAAATTAACGCAAAACAGGTACCAGCTGCTCCAGGATAAATTCGCAAGAAATTTGTCTGACCCACAGCTTACATGTTCCCACAACTTTTGGCTTCACAATTATATAACAATTTTTCCAATTTTCCTATTCAGGTCTCTTCTTCTCGAGTTTGATAAGCCAAGAACTACAGCCTTATGTCTAACCAGTGCTCAGTTAATTTATATTAAACCGATCAGCGAAAAGAAGCTGCTTACGGACCTCCTAATACAACGAGCTACTTTTTATATTCATTACACAAAGTCATGTTCTGTATCTTCTGAAAAAACTTAATCAGGGTTCATGCTTCTGAATAATAGGACAGAAGTCTTATAACTGAAGCAAGCAAAGTAGAGCATAACTTCATTTTTGCGGTATATTGTGAATATTATAATATTGTGAATCAAGTCGATGCCATGACAGAAAATCCAAAATTCCCATAAGTTTAATCAAATAGTTAAAAGCAATATTTCTAGCTGATATCTAGCAGCATTGCTTCTTCACAGTAAACATTTGTATTTTACACAGCCACAATTCTTCTTGCAGCAACTCAAGCATCCAAATCTAGTCAATCTATTGGAAGTTTTTAGAAGAAAAAGAAAACTGCACCTCGTCTTCGAATACTGTGATCACACTGTCCTGAATGAACTAGAGGCTCGCCCCAACGGGTAAGTACAAAAAGACTTTTCAAATATAAAACTCATTCAAATTCGTTAGGCTCTGGGGAGAATGTTGGGGCTTTTCTAGTACAATTTTTATCAAGAAATCGAACTAATTGCTTCCATTTTCTTTTTCCGATCTCTAATTATGTCTAGTGGTGAAGAGAAGATGAATGTCAGCCTAGAATCAATTTCTTCTGTTCTATTGTGAGCTTTTTTGTCGTTTCAAAGATCTTCAAAACTCTTCAGAATACTTTAGCTTTTGTGGATTGCGCTGTGTTTAGTTTGACTTCAGAAAATATAAAAATAATATTTTTCTGCTTTGGTAAGAATGTGTCTTCAGAAGACTGTGTGTGTCCTCAGAGCCCGTCGACCTTAAGATTCCATTTGTCCTACTTCTTTCTTGTCCCATCACTTTCTTGTCACACACCGACTCTTTTCTCGCTCAGATATAATCTGATTTTGTAGTTTTGGTCGCACGGTTAGTCAGCTGTTAATAAGGTTTCATTCGTTAAATGATGAGAAAATAATCACAGTGCCCTTTGCGTGACATTTTATCTACTCGAGAAGAAGCAAACATGATCATGTTGACGTCATGATGTGTTTGTTTACAATTATTAAACTGAATCAATTATTGTTAGGGCACTTCAAATATGCTGTTACTCCCCGCTATGCTGTAAAAACATATTCATTGAAAAATTCTGTAGGTGTGGCTTGCTACAGTGTTACCAAGCAACTGAAGTCACACTCTGTGAATATACCACAAAACGCTTAGCCTTTGTTGTTGATTGTATTCTGGTGCTTTGAATAGCTCAGCCTAAATTATTGAGATGAATGCAGCTTAATGTGGCATTTGTAGCCAGCGAACTGTTGAATTGGCAGGTTTTAAGCTGACACTTGTCAGGGCTCGTCGATAATTGTATACACAGCCACTCTAAGATTATCTGAGACAGTGTGAAAGATTGCAGTATACACTCCATAGCCTGTGTTCCCTTCTTTCATATTAGGGGTCTGGAGCACATGCCAACACTCCCAAAAACAAATTAGAAACAAGCTGAGGCTAGGGTACTGTGAAATGTTCGAAAGATGCCAATAATGTTCAAGTTCAGCTAATTAAAAAAATATTACAACTGACTTCAAACTATAAGAAATGTTTTTGACTATTTCTTGTATAAATCTTTTAAAAAGCTATACCTGCATTATGCATGTTCGACGTGTCTGAAATTTGAAATCCTAACTTTCTAATAATTTACGAAGAAATTTAAAATGAACCCCGCCTCAAGCCCAGCCAACCTGAATCTCAGTTTACTGGCCTGAAAAACTGTATCTCAGAAGTTAATTTCTCCCATCTTCAGTTTCTGAAAGATGTTGGACAATGTTTCGAAAATCATTTTGTCTGAACCGTATATTTAAATTTTTTTGACATTAACTGAGAAGCGTAAGTTTGCTTTTGCTTACGATAAAATTTATGACTTTCTCACGCATTTGTTTTGTATTTCAGAAACAAAACAAATAGTAATTAAAACACATAAAACAAATAGGGTAATTTTTAAAGGGTTGGATTGGAAAAAGATGGATCACCATGCGATATAGTGTAATTTGAGGGCTAGATAAGTAAAAGGACATTCTCTGATCCGAGACAATATTGTATACAATGGTATCTGATAATTTTGAACCCTCTACCCTCTTTGTTTATGATGGGGAAATTAGTTGTGTTGACAGGCTTTCTGCCGTTTTGCGAAATTTCTGTTATTACAGCACCTCGAATGTTCCAGGGTAAAACCCAAACTGTTTTTGTCTCATCGCAGTGTAGCGATAAAGACCAGAATCGTAATGATTTGCTTAGACATTATCCACGGTAATCAAGAAAGAATTTTTGACTTTTCGATGTTGCTGAGAATGAAAAGCCCGAGCTAAGCCGACAGTTATCAGTTTGAGCCCTGTTGAATACATATACGCAATCAGAGCTCAAAGGCCGTTGAGAAGAAAGCAAATTGTTAAAGTCGCTAGCCAGGCAGAAAAATCTTAGCTGAAATCTTAGATTATTCCACGGATCGGCTCCGTCTCTTAAAATCATGTTCAGACATGTTAGTTATCCTGCTCAAGATCAAAATAATCACATTACACATTTTTAAACTTCAATGCAAATAAAACTCAGTTCAGTGTTCAGGTCAAAATAAGAAGCAACCAATGTTATGTCTCTAACAGATTTAACCCCAGTCATTTTCAGGCGGTCGATTTGTCATTGAAAGAAATCTATATAAGGTTCACAAAGCCATATTGGTTTTGCCTTGAAAACTATGCTTGCCAGTTTTCACCAATGTGCTAGCACTATGAAGAATGGTACCTTTGTAGGAGGTATCAGACCCTTTTCCAAATTCCTAAAAGAGTTATAAGTAAACTAAAAATAGAATTTTTGGCAACTGAGCTTTTGTAAATGGCGTAAAGTTGGGGTTAAAATCTACCAGTCTATTCAAATGACTATTTTTGCTGCTAAATTACCCTTCAATGTTTATATATTTCAGCATATCACCCATTGTATTTTATTTATGAATTAATTTTTCTAGGTTGGAAGATAAAGCTATCAAGGAAATTCTCTATCAGATTTTGAAAGCTGTAAAATATTGCCACGAGCATAATGTAAGTGTTTGACAATGTTAAAAATCTCAGGATCTGTATTGATCTCAGTTTATGTTCATTGGAGAAGAGATCGTCTTTTTGAACCAAAATCGTTGTCTTTAAATTGGTTTGGTCGAATGACATCTACAGAGTTAAGCGAACTTATTTCATACACTTACCTCTCCCGTACCCGGCGAGCGCCGTAAAAAGCAGTATTTATTTCCGTCGTGCAATTTAGTAAGATGCCTTCTCTTATCAGCAACTAGTACCCAAATATTTCAAGCCCCATCTAGAATACTATTTTTCTTGAAGTTTTGAGAAAGATGCCATTATGAGAAAGACTAATTTATTCATTCAATTAGTGTCTTTGTAGAAAATAAGCTATACCAAATAGTCTCTGAATTGTATTTTGTATAAAGCGCACCAAGAGCGGAATACAGACTAGTGAAGGGGTTTGGGGGGGAGGGGGGGGGTTGTGGATGCTTAATGTCAAAAGGTCAAAAGCAATATTATTTTTGATTGTTTTTTTTATCACAGTGGCTGAAGACTCCTGAAACCTCTACCCCCCCCCCCCCCGCCCTGCTTCCACGGCCCTTGAGTTTGCTTGGAGACGCGTTTTATTTAGGTTAGATAGCAAAGCGTTTTATCAATCTCCCTCCTCTAATAAGCTAGCTTTCTAATAGGTCTCTGACAGTGTACAGAATTAATAACAAAGTTAGCAAATATGCAAAAACTTGCATCGTATGCATATAAGTATTATTCATCTTAAGCGTATTTCAAATGTTTTTTACGTTTCCCTTGTCAATTGGCCCTTATACAATTATCTTTCGTGTTTTTCAGTGTATTCATCGCGATGTCAAACCAGAAAATATTCTAGTAACCAAAGAAGGGATAATTAAGTTATGTGACTTTGGTTTTGCCCGACATCTCGGTAAGTGTGCTTGTCTCTCTGTTATCAATGACCTGTCCTTGTTTTGTGCACTCCTGGTAAATGAATCCCATTTTACTTCGTCAGATAAGCACTATCGTTACTGTTTCACTGCATTTTGCTAATCCAATTTCCAATCTGTTGTTGCCCATTGACGTCATCATTCCAATATGTCTGGTCTTAATTAACATTCCGACACCAGCCCCGAAAATTGTTGTCATTATCTGAATCTAACACATGATTTTGGTTTGCCACTGTTAATTTTGGTTGTCCGATCCTTCTGCCAGAATTGTTTCACTCGCTACATTAAAGAAAAAAATGCTTGGTATTGGAAATTGTCCTTAAAAATCTGCAAAGAGACCAACTAACTTCTTTTGGAAAAAAGATAAAACTCTTTTATCTTTTGTCATGAAATGAATTACTGAATTAAGAATTAAACCTTTTCCTAGCATGGAAAATTACATTTAGGACCCTAAAGCCTTAAATAAATAACGTTTAAATTACGAAAATATAAGAGAAAACGAGTGCTGAAAATGGGTGATACGCGCTACGAAACCGGAATACTCATTGTTGACATCTGTTTATTGTAAAAGATGAATGCATAATGTCCGGAGCAATAGCACTGCAAGAAGTTGGTGGTCTCCAGTTTCCACCCTTGCAGTTCACCAGTTTCCCACCCCGTTCGCTTATGCTCTTGACTGCAAATTGAAGCTAGACAAAATTAGAGCTGAAGAGCTAATGAGCAGGAGATGGTGAAAGGTTCTCCAGCAGAAATCTTTAGCCTATAAACAGCACCTTCTGTCAGATATTGTTTCGGATTTGGCTTAGAGACTCTGAGGTGCCACAGACTGGAATGGTTTTCCAGCTGAGTGTAAACAGGCATCTTCCCTCAGCAACTTTAAGACTAACTTACTCACCTGTAAATAGGTGTTGGCCATTTGGTCTTTTTATCGTGGATGTTTTTAATCTATGGTATTTTAATTTGTTATAATTTGTGTATACTTTGGTTATAATTAGTCGAGAGCCCTTTCAAAATAAGCTTTGCTGAAGGTCTACCCTCCTTAAACATATACGAAATGAAATGAAAAGTGACGTCGCTGCTATTCCTTTCCAGTACCCGGTGAAGCATTCACAGACTATGTCGCCACGAGATGGTACAGGGCACCAGAGTTGCTAGTCGGTGATTTACAGTATGGAACCCCTGTTGATGTTTGGTCCATAGGGTGCGTTTTTGCTGAACTCATAAGTGGACAAGCATTGTGGCCTGGACGATCGGACGTCGACCAGTTGTATCTTATAAAAAAGAATTTAGGTATGTCCAAACTCGGAAAATACTTCGACAAACACAAACATACATCATAAAGATTTCAAATGTTAACTGTCCAAGAGTATATACAATGAGTTTAATTTGAAAAACCAATCTGTTCTAAATGTTATATATATCCGAGAGTTATTTTAGAGACACAGATCTCTTTTTTCTGACAATGATATGCGTAGCACTTTGCAGTTTCTACGTCATTTTTATGTTAAATAATATCATTTAGGGGACATTTTGATGCTCTGTACGAAATCTCTAATAAAAAAAGCCCAATAACACTTCAGGCTTATCAGAGACGCACTTTTATCAAGGCAACCTTTAATAAGGGGAGAAGAGTAAAAACATTTGCTTTACCTTTAGAGTTCAGCGGATATCTGAGTATGTTATCTCAGTAAAGATACTTTCACAGTTACCGGTATACATATGGCATTCGTAGATGCCATGAAAGGAATTCCCACTTCCAGGAGAATGGAACGATTGACATAGTACGGTCTATATAAATCAAGCTACCGTGAATTAGAATAGCCAAGCCAATGGTTTACCCCTAGCTTGCAAAATGGTAATACAAGAACAGAAGTTAATAAAGTTAATAGTAAGGGGGGGGGGGGCTCGATAGCTACACTGGCTCTTTAAAATTATTTTTAGACTGACAGTTCAAGCACTCAAAAATCCGTCTTGTTTCGAGTGACACCCAAAAATCCGTCTTTTTCTTGCATCATGATGTTGCACTGAATCAAGGAATAATATTAAAAGATAAATATTTGGGCGGTGTTCGCTTGATGTAACGAACAGAATATCTGGTTTTCTTTTCACTTTTTAAGTTCATTTATTCAAACAGTTTGCTTTTTCAAATTTCTCTAACTGATTTTGTTTATTTTATTCGTCATGCTGGCACCCATCTATGAATATATTTGTCATCTGCAATGGAATTTCGACCTTCACAGTGCTAATCTATTGAATAAGTCAAAATTTTTGGCATATAGTTATATCAGACATAAGACTCATGAAAAATTGATTTCTTAATGAATGAAAAAGAGAGCAGCTTCATTTGTGTCATAAGATTTTAATTTCAATGTGGCAGACTGCAATACAAGAATTTCACCGAACTAGAGGTCAATTCATTATTAAAATTCTAAGGGAAAGCCAGTTACAAGTCTGCAAATTTTCATTACTTTCCATAGCTAAGATTTAGCCAAGACCAAAGCATAACTATAACAGGGTTTAGAATACTCTTAAGGGTGTTTTGATGTTGCATCTAGTTCACACTCAATAGAATTAGCCCGTTAATTACCGACGCTGCATTTTCGAGAATATTTCTTCGATTATGTTCGTTTGTTATCTGGTCAGATTAGCTACAATCACCCGCAAATGTACAGTTAACAGTTTGAAAAACGATCCGAGTTTCTTCGAGGTTACACCAAATTTCCAGGTTTTGTGATCTATTGTGTAGTTTTTAACAAGTAAAATGCACCAGTTTATTATTATATTGCCACGATAGTACTACAGGTTTTAAACTTTATACTGTTCTCAGCGTGTAAGTCTACCAAAAATCAGTTTCTAAGTTATCAATAAATAGTATTGGGCAATGCAAATAATAGTTTTTTTTGATCAAGTTCCTAACCCATCTCCTCCGATATTCTAGGCTGCCAAAGTGCTCTTAGAACAAATTATTTGAAAAATTGCAAAATTGGGTGATCAAAGTTTCAGACAATGAAATTTTCACTTTTAAAGTGTGTTTAAAACCTTCATCGAAGTCTTTATTCTTTACGTTTTCCATATTTTTTTGCCGTTTCTTATTTAGAAAGCTTTTTCTTGTTTTGTTCTCTCTGATTGCAGCCAAAATAAACTGCTTTCCATCAAGGTAATTCATTATTTTCTTTCAGGTGAACTCATTCCGCGACACATCCAAATATTTAGTAACAACCAGTTCTTTTATGGAATTCCAGTTCCTGAACCCGATCGAATGGTAAGCTTGATTCTAAACTCCTTGATCTTGGACTCTTCCTTTTGGCATTAAGACATTTCCAGCCGTAGAGTTTCCCTATCGCTACTTGCCTTTTCAATCTAGCTTTTTGTAAGTTCATTCAGTAAAATTGGCTGATATGTTAAAATCTTTTCACCATAATTTTGTTTTCGCTGTTTTTACGTACTTACGAACGTAAATTCAAAATGCTTCCTGTATCATGTATGACAGAATTCTAACCGTGATTGCCTGAAAAGGCGTTATTCTGTAGTAAAATAGATGTAGTCCTGTCTACATTTAAGAGTTCAAAATGAACGAATTTGTTTGATGGATTTTTGGAAAGTGGGAATTTTGTTCCAGGATTTTTCCTTCTCAAATATCTATGATCATATGATATGGTGCTTGAAAGCTTTTTATCTACCATACTGACGAATGGATGTTGTTATAAACATCCTTTTTTATATCAACAAAACTTTAATATATATTCATAACTGAAATAACTTTTACATCCCCGCGTGTTTTTATCTCTCTACTCACTACTCCAATCTATTATGATTTATGCTGACGTGCTGAGTTGTAATTCGCTGCGCACGCCGCTACGCAGTACCATATGACGCAAACCTTACTTTACAACGGATGTCAAAGTTTGAAAAAAACTGTGAAAGACGGCAAGAGCGATCATATTTACAGATTTACACAATTAGTACAAAATCGCAAACACGAGTAAACCTTTTGCTAATCTAATAAACCAGAATTAAAAAAAAATTATGCAAGCTTACTTTGATTTCTCTCTTTTTATATTAAAATGTCAGTTGTCAAACATACGATTTTTATGGCCTTCCTGATCTGTGATTTTTTGGGAAATTTAACGAAAAATCTCTTTCGTTTTATAGTTTAGTATCGTTGTAAGATGCAATGCAGAGTATCGTAACTAAATTTTTTATTCAAGGAACCACTGGAATCAAAATTTCGTGGAACTTCTTCAGAAGCCCTCAGTTTTATGAAGGTAAACATCTTTTAGTTTAATTTGGCGCTTTATTGTCTCACGTGGCTCAGATCTCGTGATCATCTCATTTGTTAAGGTGGTCATTGCAGTAATAACAATTATTGTTAAGGTATCTAACTTGATTGAAATGCATTTCACAGTTGCAGAAAACGATGCAGACGAGGTAGACCAACAAATTGCCGGTGTGATTAGTGTTTTTCAATGAAGTTTTCTAAATTTCGACATTTGTGAAATTAAATCTTCACAAATTCCAGTTCTTTAAAGTCTAGACATTCTCCACTGTTTCCTACACGTACAGGCTGCCTGTTTCATTTTTTAACACTGCAATCAATAGCTGTGTTGCTTCGCCGCCATGATTTTGGTAGTCTCATTGAAGTCTTCTTTTTGCAAAACAATAAAATTTTAGCTAAGAATTGCGGAATCTTGTTTTCGCGCTGTTTTGTTCTACAGCAATATAACGAAATGGCTGTTTATGTGTGCGTTAGAAGCCAAGAGTTTCGCGAAAAATCATACTTTTGCCAGACATCTTCTTCCGGGTAAAAGAATCTGAATCATTTCTCGTTTAGATGATGCATTTTCTCTCAGTTCTCATCATGTTATTGACAATAACCAGGTTTAAATGTTTCCCGCCAGCGTTTTCGATAAACAGCCACTGCCATCTTAAGTGACCGCGATATGCCTAGAAATCCCGTCGCTATCCTTCTTTAGTGCGAATAAATTCTCATCATAACTATGGAAAATCGACATAATACGGTCTGCATAGAATTAAAGTGGTTTTGGCTGCCGGTTAAAATGCAAAGGTGTTTGTATCCTGCAACATTGATGGTTTGCCGTATCTATAACTGCAAAATACAACTGTGCTGTTGTATATTAGAGTAATTTTTCTTTTCCAGGGCTGCCTTGTTATGGAGCCAAGTAGCAGACTATCATGTGCTCAGTTGCTAGATCACCCGTACCTTGAAACATTCAAAAAAACATTCGAACCAGAATTGCAGGTCAGTTTCTTTATCAGTTGCAGAGAATTCTTTTTAAATTAAAAGCCATGCAGTTGTTTATTAAAGTTACACAGACTTATTGAGTTGATCCAGTAATTATTATAATACTTCTGTAAATTAACGCCCTTGAGCTCTTGACTTAAAAAATTTTCTTACTGTAAAGGAAATTTAATAATTTATTTGGTACGCAGAAGCATAGATTGCATAAGAAAGCCGACCTTTGTTTTTTGTTCCTGGCCATCATCTTTAAATTCCATGCCCTGACGCGTTGAAACCAGGGTTGGTTATTTAGAAGGCCCATTTCTTAGAGCTAATTGGTATTGCAAGATATTATCGTTAGAATATATTATCGCAGCTACATCAGTAGAATTACAATCTGCAATAGTGTGAGGTTGACTCCCTGACATGACGAAACAAAACTTTCACTTTTGCTAACGCTCTGTAATTCCAGGCAAAGGAATCACGAGGTGTGGTCAGATCAAGAGGAACGATCAGGACACTGCTAGAAAAGCATAGCTTCTCAGTGTCCTAAAAACAATTTTCGGCTGCTAGGTTGAAGCAAATACATAGTTGAATCTTTGTTTAGTTCAAAAAGGTTTTTTCTCACTTAAGAGTTACAAATTTGTTTTAGCCTGTTATCCTTCGGTCAATTCTGTTTACCACAGCACAAAACTTTTATTTCTTGTTTTGTCGCTATTTTGATGTCTGCTCCACTCTAATTCTTAGCTGGTACAATTTATTGAGGCAAAGAAAGCAAATCTGCTTGTATACCAGTGATCGATTCTGTAGACAGATCTTTGTGATATTTAAGAATCAAGGCACGTCAGACGCGTGTCAAGTAATTGTCAAAGGCAGGAAGAAAATTAACTACAAATGGTTCAAGTGGGAAATTCCTTTGTGATGTGATGACCAAATATTTATTTGTTTGGATTTTAGGCAATCATCGCCAAAGCAGATAAACAAAAACAGAAGAGGGGCCGGGTAAGTTGAAAAGAACTAACGTCTTACCAGTTAACTTTCACCTTCACGTGATTAATCATAATTTGTTAAGGCGATGGTATAACCTAGAATACGCCGTGTTAGTTTCTTGTATTTTGCACATCTCTTCAAACGATTTGTATATAAGGCCTTATCAAGGCTAACACTACTATTCTGACATTGGCATAATTCCTTGGGCATGACCTTATTATACTAATGATATACCTTTTGTTTATAAAGATTTAATGTTTACTACAAATGTTGATAAAAATATCTGCGTTTACGAAAACAATCATACGAGAGGAGCATACATATGAGCACTGGGTCCTTTGCCTTGTAAGACTGCACTAGATGAATGTTGCTACTGTGCGTAAACAGCATCTTGTTAATCTTATGAAATAAAGACAATTTTTCTCGACGAAAAGTATATGTACACCACTACTGATAGTAGACAAGACCTGATTTAATCAAGCCCGAATACAAGCAGATATATTAGTCATTGATATTGCCGTGATTTATATCATGAAAAACTGATACACAAGGGGAAGAAAATTGGGTCTTTGAAGATTAACACTTGCTTGAAAATCATGCCAGTACTGTCTTGTTTAAATTTGTCAGCTTGTATAGAGCTGAATTCCGCATTTGATTGTCTGTCAACATGACACATTTTCTCCTTTTATTAGACGAGAGAAACAAGACTCACTCGAGGAATGCCATCTGAAGAGAGTGTCACAACACTGCCACATTTAGGCCCAGATTCAATGATGTCTCCTGCAGGTAAGATCGTTTTTTTAAGTAAATTAGAAAGCTAGCATGTAACACCATCAAGAATTTGCAGCCTCCTGTCCGTTATTTTAGTGAATTTACTCATACACATTGGTCTACTCTTGGATTTTCTTATGTTCTTGGTATCAAGGTAGAGAATTAACATGTTGGAAACTAAGCAAAGTGTTTCATCCATAAACGACAGATGAAGATCTAGCTTGCATTTCAGATAATACAAGCTTACTAGAGATGCACAGTGAAACTTCCTCAAAATGGAAACTTACGTTGCAGTCCGTTGTTGAAAGAATTCCGATGAAGCGAGTTGTCCGTTGTTAAAAGGCGTCCGTTGTTGACAGGCGTCCGTTGTTGACAGGCGTCCGTTGTAGCGAGGTGTCCATTGCAGAGAGGTGTCCGTTGTAGCGAGGTGTCCATTGCAGAGAGATGTCCGTTGTTGAAAAGCATCCGTTGTTGAAAGGCGTCCGTTGTAGCGAGGTGTCCAATGCAGAAAAATGTCCGTTGTAGCGGGGTGTCCATTGCAAAGAGGTGTCCATTGTTGAGAGGCGTCTGTTGTTAGAGAGTTATTTGGGACAAAATTATTTAAATGCTGTTTGGTATAAGGAAATATAAGGGTATGTCCGATATAGAAGTTTCGTTATGATGGAACTTTCTTATTAACTTGTTTATGGGTAGTATAAAAATAAGAAATTATGCTATTACTTTCAGATCACAAGAATACGAAGAAGGAAAAGCAGATAAGGCACTTTGATGGACATTTTCCTTCAATTCAGCGATGAATTTGAGGCCGCAGAAGTCAAAGAACAAATACCAGGGTTTTCTAGCATCTTGAACACTGTTTATTATGATATTCAGAGTACTTAAAAACTATGAATTTTTTGTGGTGAAGCGAATCATGAATGTTTGCTTGTTATGGGCCAGTGTTATAGTGTTTCTGATAAAATGTCCATATATGCAGATTCTATGGCCCTAAGCAGCTGGTACAGCATACCCAATCGATATGAATGTTTTTATGAAACTTTCCCACATACGCTACTGTACCTGAAAATCATATATAAATTTGTCACAAAGCCCGTATACCTGCCAAAAGAAATCAGGTTTTTGATCTTTGAGTTGGCATTGAGATACTTTGCTGTTTTTGAGGCAGTCATCATTATGATGCCACTGTCACTTTCTTTCGCACAATTCTACTTTCAAAATACGAACTTTATTGACAACCTGTCTCCCTGTATTTGCTCTCGAACATCAATTTAAATTACCTAATGCATCTAAATTCAACAGCTTTTAGTTCTAATTTTTGTACAGTTTATCAATTACTGCAGTTTTTGCATATGCTTAAAGATATATTTTCGTTGAAATTTTTGAGTATTAAAGATTCTTTTAATTCTCTGGAGTTTAATGCAGATTTAACGAAAATCTGTCAGGGTATCACTTTTAGTGAGATATCATTGTTGAGGTATTCCCCATTTCTTGTTCGATACACGGTTGCTTTCAGATTTTATGCTTTATTTATCTTTCTTTTCTTGTGTGTAAAAGAAATTAAGAAGCTAGAACACGATTGAGCTAGTAAAGAACCTTATTGTAAATTTTGTCATATCAAATGAAAGAAGATCGATTCTATTTACAACAGCTCAAAATGTGATTACTTAAGCCTTTTCATTTTCATCGTTTTGGTATGTTAACAGTTTGGACTTTATATATTTCCTCTTTTCCCTTTATATTGGAAGCTAATATCGATATTTCATAGATTATGTACCGCGCTCTGGTTAGTCTTGATTGCCGCTGAATTCGATATAGCATTGTAAAAGTCAACGTAATAACATATGCCCTCTAATGCTTGATCTTACCTTCCTACCATGTATTTAACTGATATCCTTTTCCCCACGTGTCTGTTGATATTACCTTCGTACTGAAACGATGTTGTATATAGAATTCTGACAAGCATTTAAGTTTTAGAATTATTGTTTGGAGAAAAAAGTCTGTCAGTACACAAGAAAGCTGTTGTGTTTGCTTGAGACATGACTTCCATAATGCAATGTATAAAATATTTCTGTTTGTGCAGTGATGCAGGGACCATGGTAAACTGTGACAAGTCCTAACGGTCCCCTACTTTTCAATAAGATACATTCATAGTAATTGACAACCACCCACTTGCTATCCCGTCAGTCAGGTAACTTCAGTAGTCTTCCTGCATCCAACTTTTTGGCCTGTGGTCCAGACCCAGCACAGGCTATCAACTTTAAACTAGACAGGCAATGTAGCTAGAATCACAACCCAGAGGTTGGAAAGGAAAACAAGAAACACAATGTTTCCCCTGCGAGAACAGCCTTATCTGTCATGCAGACCTAAAACATCGAGCAAAACAAGTGATTCTGTCATCGGGCAGAGCAAAGAACTAGAACGGTGAAATGTTTCAAATACGTTTTTTAGCTTTTGCCCCATCAATAGTTGTCGAGTTATTTTACTGGAGTTCCGCTTCTTCACCATTAGGTGTCGCTGCTTCTCCGGTCTTCACAATTATTGCTCTTGTTAACTCCTTCCATCCCTTCCTATCTTGGGCCAGTGTTCTCAATTCTTCCAGATCTTCTTTGGTGTTGAGCTTTTCCCGATGATAGTAGTTATGTTCAGCTGCTGTAATGGGGTTTTTATTGTAATAGGCATTCAGATCTTCATTCAGTACCTTTGGTAGAGTTGTTCTTGGTTTTCCTCTGAATTCTTTGGCTTTTATGTTTGTAAAGTACAATTCCATGGCTTTAAATGCTGGTATATTTCTACCCCTTCTCCTCAAGATATGACCAATAGTCCCATCTATGTTCCCTCATGGTGTATGATATTGGTTTTTCTCCCATCACTTCATACAATTTCTTATTTGATATGTGTGTTGGACAAAGGAAAACATGGCGGAATGAGTGACGACGTTCCATATAGTTCGCTCTACAGCTCTATTGATTTATCAATGAAATAAACAGTCAAAGGTCTTCAAAAATCTTTTTCGTTTCAAAGGGCAATTTTCGCACCGGTTGTTGTTGTTGCTCGACTTGTTTTCATTCTCAGGTATGTGGCCTAAGAATGGGGACGAACAAAACTGAAAACACCTACACAAACACAAAACTCTATAGCCTCATACAGCATAACGGATGCTTCCAGATTGTCTGAGTTATTGAATTTGAAGTAAGGACTATGTCTGTACAGGCTTCAAAGGAAGCAGACTCCTCTGAGGGCAAGAAGTTGGACAACGATACATGCAAGTCTGACCTCCATCGCTGGGTTTATAAACCGCCTGTGAGGACATGTGCACTTTTCAATGAAATTCAGGTTAAGTTAGCTGCATGTGGGGAAGGTCAAGTTATTATTGTTTCCACTGATTACAAAGTATTTTCTGTTGGCAGCAATGAATACGGACAGTTAGGCCTTGGTGATCGAGTGGACAGGAAAACGCCAAGGGAAATTTCTTTCTTAACAGAAAAATTTGTCAATAGAGTTGCTTGTGGGTCACGTCACAGTTGTGCTATCTCAAAGAAGGGACAGGTTTTTTGCTGGGGAGATTCAAGGCATGGGCAGTGTGGCCAAGGAGAGAAGGGAATTTTTACAACGCCTTGCAGAGTACGGTTTGTTGACAAAAGTCAAGCAAGCCTTAATGATAATTTAGGGTCATCGGTTCAAAGATTTGTCAAAGCCCAGGAAGTTTCATGTGGTGACCAACACACAATGACTATTGATACACGAGGATGTTTATGGTCATGGGGCACAGGTCTTGCAACAGGACATGGGCTTGGGGATGATGATGAGGTCGTCACACCCACAAGGATTAAAAAGATGCACAATAAACGTGCTATACAGATCTCATGTGGTAAAAACCATAGTGTGGCATTGATACAAGGAGATGCTGAAACTAACCCTGAATATGACCAAAGCGATATCTTGAGTGGTAGCATGTCTGATGATGGAGAAGATTCATTATCAAGGACTGACAGTAATGTAACCCAGAAGATACCTTTCTTTGAAAATGTTTTTTATGTTGAAGATGAAGAAGATGCAATTAACTGGTCAATGGATTTGCCTAAGTTACATAGAACAGATACACCTCCAATATTTGATAAAAGTGAAGACGATATAAGTGTTTTTGCCACAAATTTAGAAAAAGGAGATCAAAAAGAATGCTCTGATGAAACTGCTGGTCAAGTAAATTCAAATATGGATAGCAAAGACCATGAAAATGACAATGATATTTCACAACCTGAAGCAAATGAAAGAACTCTTGACAAAAACCAACCCGAAGAAAATGAGAGGAAACTTGATGAAATACCAGTAAAGCATTTTGAAAATAAATTATTTGGGCAAATCATGCCAGAAATTGATATAACAGAGGTAGAGCAGAATGAAGAAGATAATCAAGTTTGTGTAGGAGAAAAAAGTAAAGATGAGCAAAGTTCTAGTGATGGAACAATTAAAGGAGCAGATATGAGCATGTCTTTGTCACAATCCAAGCCTGATTCTTCTGTTAAAGAAGCAAATACAGACAATTGTCAAAATTTAACATCTGAAAAGAATATTGAAAATTCTCTAGGGTTAAAAGACATACATCTTGTAGAAGCATCAACAAATGATCTTTATTATTCAGCACTAGATATTGTTGATAATGAAGAAAGCAAAAATCTAGCTGAAGGAAAATCTATTGATTCACTTCACAATGTCAATTCAAATTCAACCTGTTCCTCAGAAACAATCAGTACGTCCAGCCAGTCATTAACTAAAGAGCGAACATCCTCAAATGATCCCCTCAGTTTATCAATTGATAAGAGCATGGAAAACATAATATTGTCAGAAAGTTGTTCAGTTGTAAAGGATGAGACTGAAAAATTTCCTGAAAAGGTTGTTTCTGAACATGAAATTCGTTCAAGAGCCACTTCAACCTGGTCAATTGCAACTACAGGTAGTAGCTTTGAAGTTGATAAAATTGGGTCAGTCCAGTTGTTTGGAGTCAGTCAGGTCTGGGCATGGGGTGATAACAAAAGTGGTCAGCTTGGGATTGGAGACAGCAGTTTAGTGATACAAGAAAGGTTAGTTATTATGGTAAATAAGGTGCAGTTTGTAACAAAATTTTCAAATTTAAGAAATGAAACCATTTTCAGTGAGGCTTTTACTATGGCTCACTGTCTATTTATGTTCAGCACCAATTATGTTTATCCACTGTCACATTCTGTCAGTATCATTCTCAAATTCGAGCATTGATGATGGTAATCTATGTATTCAATCTATTTTTGCTGTATACTTATCAAGATTTTCTTACTTGAAAGGAACAAAATACTATTGCTACTCCTTAACCACTTCCAGTTCCATGATTTTTCCAGCCTCCTATAATTTTGAAAGTGATGTGAAGTGGCCATATTTGATACCTAGGATTATTGTGGTTATTGCTCTATTTTCCATGTGGCCATTACCATCTTTTTCTGGCATGTCAGTTGAATTTGTCTTCTAGTTCTGATCCAGTTTGTGTCACTACATTGAAAGGCCATGACATTGTCTACATTGCAGCTGGTAGCGTCCACACTCTTGCTCTCACTACAGCCTGCCAGGTATTTGTCTTACATTTCAATTTCCTTGTAATGATTAAAAGCTGAATTTTTGCAAATTTGGGCTTCTATTTGTTAATGTCAGCCTTGTTTTAATACATTTTTAATCAGACTGAAAACATAATTGCCTAGAGGTATAAAGTGAAGCTTATATATAAATACAGTTAATAATTATATCAAAAGGTTTTTCAGTGTGCTCAGGTCTCTTTCTTGCCGTACTCTTGAAATCCCCAATACAGCCTTCCCATAACATGTGGTTGCCGAAAAGCCATTGGTTTTTGGTATAAACTAGAAACAATATAATTCAAGCTGAAATTCAGTCCTGCTAACAATTGATTTTATTTTTTGAAAAGCTGAAAATATATCTTTTACCAACATGAACAGTTGTTGCTTGTACAGATATTTGACACATTGTGTGTGACACTGAAATATTGAATTGTCATCGTTTTTGTATTTTCCAAGGTTTTTGGATGGGGAGACAACACTTTTGGGCAACTAGGTCTCTCAGAGCCAAAGGCCTTACAGCCACAAAGGATATCAGTATGTTCTGTTTTGTCAATTTTGTGTATTGTATTTCTTTAAAGCAAATGCGACACCTTATCTGTTTATGGCTCATTTCAATAGTTCATTTTTTCATCGGAGAATCAAGGGTTTAAATCTGCATTTCTATACTTAACTGTTGCTTTAACATCCAAAGACTGGTGGGTCACAAGTTCCTCAGTTATCAGTTATGATAATTATTATTATAAAATAATCATTTACCCAAACATCTATCCATTACATGTTCCCAAAGTTAAATAATAATGCCATTATAACTATGAAGTTACCTTATAGTTTTAGCTTTGATAAGAGATAATTTCTTTGATATCCTTCTTTTTCAAACTGTGTATGGATGCCGAGAAGTTCTCATCACTTTCTAAGCATAAATCAGCCATTCTATCATCATTTGTAATACCTTCCTAGTATGAATTAATCATACGTTTTATAAAGTGCCTGATGAATTGCATTCCACAACTAAAAAACACTCAGTAAAACAAGACCTTACATAGAACAGACAAACTTCCTATGGCACAACACTATCTTTTTTACATAATGGAACCAACCAACATTTGTGTTAGGTCTGCTTTTATGATTATCAACAGGCAAAATTTGTAAAGCATGTCCTTCTCTTTTCTTCAGTGTTTTGATGACTAATTACCTCAAGAGCTTTTCTAATAGTTTTATATAATACTTACAAAAATAACTTTTTTTGTGAAAGTCTGCAATGAATTTGTGAAAGTCTGCAAAATTCGACCTCATTTTGACATCATAGGCACACCCAAACTTAAAAACCAAATAAACCAGTATGTGTACGATGACCTCCCTTAGCTGCATCAAAATAAGAAAATACACGAAAGATTGGCCTCTTTACCACCATTCTGGCACAAAAGTCACAAATTTTGAGCAGTTCAGAGATCTGCCATTGCCCCACCATGTAGTCGGAATATGTGTACTACCCAGTAGTACCTGGTTTTATATTAGGAACCACATAATACAAGTTATTTTGAGCTTCTCAATTTGTGACAGTTTTGGTACAAGTTAAATGTACCAAAATTAGAAGCACTGTTGCTAATTGCCAATTAGCAGAACTGGGTGCGACTTTTCTTGTGAGAATTTCAACTAAACTAAAACAGAAAAGTTATTAATCTTTAACGTTGGGATTTTCAATTCTTCATTCTCCTTGATCTGTGAACCAAGGCCCCTTTAATCCCCACGATCTCTTGGTTTTAATCCCCCTTAAAGTGATATTCCCTTCATTAACGCATGTATTATCTATTCCTGAAAGACACTTTAAGCATTGACATTAAAGTTGTTTGTTTGTATTTTTATCAAACAGGCTCTCAAAGACTTGAGGGTTTGGGACATCGCTGGTGGCGATAGTTTTTCAGTTTTTCTTGCTGATGTTTCTAGTAGCGTCTGTGGAATGTACCAGCTTGGGGAGAGCATGAAGTAAGGCATTCGACAACCGTTGATATTCGAATCGTTTTTAGAGAAGAGATATTTTATTTTGTGTAACATCTTTATTCTATAAAAGAAACTCGTTAATTTTGCTATTGCTAAATTATGAGAGAGTATTGGCCCCATAGATTTTTGGAGTGAAAAAGAGTGTCAGAGGATTGCACTGGTCAATAGAGTATGGTTGACAGAAATTCTTGTGTGCGGAAACTGGCATCAAGTTTATGATAAATTTCTAATAACACACGGAAAATTTCACTGTGTATGAATCTGAATATTACAATTCTTTGTATAAATTTTGATGTTCCTGAATTTTGTCAATTCGCCAAAATTTTGGCTTTTTACCAACAGTCTACTAGCTTGTATGATATTTTCTTGCTAGAGACCTCGAGGGTGAATTTTCGACATCGTGTAGTACAACAGGAGCATCTATAAACAAACGAAAAAGCTTTAAGAAAATAAGAAGAACTTTACATAAATCGAAAAAGGATTCTTTGGGAGATTCGATGACATCAGAGTGGTATATAGACACAGAAATAAGAAAAGTGAAGCATTTTGAAATGGTTAGTAGCTTGATGAGCTTAATTTATAATTTTCGATGCCAGTCTGTTGCCTATAAAATAAATGCATATCCCACTCATAATTTCCTTCTTGTTACTAGGGTTTTCCAAATGTCTTTTTATACTTTTTTATTTTCCATAAAGAGCATGTAATTTTTTTCTACCCGAATTTTTTGAACGTTTCTTTTTAATTTGGATACTTTTAGCAATTTTAGCAAAATATGTAATTTTCATAGGGAGGTACTTGCTTGAAAACCGAACATTGAAAGCAGTAGTTTTTCCATCATTTTCTGGACGATAAAGCAGATTTGGACCTTTTTAGTGTTTATCGATAATTGAACTTTTGCTTGAAAGTTGTGAAATAATTTTTTGGTTCTTTACAGAATGCAATGTTGCGAACAGTCGAAGGATCGGACGGCCATTTTTTATGCATTACTGCAAGGTATTTCATTTTTAAGCATTTTTGTTTGCTTTTCATGTTTACTGAAATTGACACTGCCTGTTTGAACTCTAAAATATTTCTCCATAGTCGTGGTCCACTTCTTATTGTGTCTTAACAAAGTCTCCCGGAATATAATCATTCTCTTGCTGTAGATGTCAGATTTACGTTTCGCATTAAGTTTTTACATATTTTGATAGAAAGCCTACAAATTTGAGCTTGGTTTGGCGTGAGTTGGGTAAGATTGAGAAAGAGTTTTTATCTCTTTGACTGGTGCTGGAAAAGATGCCTTTAAATCAATCTTAGTGGACTATTATATTCTTCTTGATTCGTTTTTGGGATTTCCTCGCGTTTTAATAATGTAAGTGGTTTATCATTTAAATTTCGTTGAACAATAGTATTTTTATTTATGGCATGGCAAAGGAACAATGTGATATATGTATAATTCCTACGAATTGGTATTGCACAATCTAGAGGAAGTGCAAACGCCCATAAAAGCTGTAGCATTCCCATTAGAAAATAACTTGATTGGGGACACTAGCTGAGCATGTTTAGCTTCCATTCTTAAGGACATCAAAAGTTTTGATGATATAATTTGGATGACAAGAAAGTCATTTCTTCTTTTTTAGTGACGCTGACCAAATTTTCAAAGTAATGTATAAATTAGCAAGCTCGGAGCGGTATTATCATTACCAACTTTGTCTTATCCAAGAACACCTGATCGATCCACTGCAGAAAACAGGTCCTACTTTTATATTGTTAACTATGTTATGAAATGATTATTGCCTTTCATCACAGTATAACCAGGGATGCCAGAAGTATGACGGGGCACAGGGGGCAGATGTTTACCAGAGGCATAAAGATGTGATTAAGGGAAGTAAGCCAAGTATAAAGAAAGGGTTCCGCTGGTACTCCCCTGGGATTTTTTCACTACACCCTACAGTTTGGCTTAAAACAACATCAAATTTTATTTTGTTGCACTTAACTTCGGAAACTATGGAAAATTGTATAGGACCTTTCTCTGCTTCAACTCTTTTTTTTTGAAAGGATTTTGCAACTAGGATGCCTAGTTGTAGACAAATCTTTGAAGTGAGAAAAGAGAAGGGAGCAGAATATTGTTTATCCTCCAGAGTGAATTTGGTGGCAGCTGCCCCCTCTGCCCCCTCTGCCCCCTCTGCCCCCCGTTTTCCGGCATCTTGAGTATAACGTTCCTTAATCTGTTTTCAATTTATTGTAAAAATAGTGCGTGAGTATCCTTCTCAACATCATGATACCAAACAAATTTTCCATTTATATGTGTTCTGGTCTCAATGTTGCGAAGTCAACCTTTTTTGGATCGACAATATTCGGAGGCTGATTTTTCTCGATTTTGCAGTTTTAATGAAATTTTTCTGATAAAGTCAAATCAATATGTTGCTGAGTTGATTACGCAAAACCTTCTCCATTTCGCTTATTTTAACCTCGTGTAGACGGCTCAAACCCCTTGAATGTTCTCTCAGCACCATATATTATATTTGTACTAAATGTTGCTTTAGTTTAATTCTTTGCACGCTCTACTTGCATTTTTGAGATTTCAAGTTAAACTGATCTGAGCTTGGCAATTTCACATATTGTCTTGTGACCCACCCTTCTTTTTGACTCTGGGATATTTCCCTTTAATTTCTAGATGTAGGGAATTTTTCCGATCTGTCATGGTAATAAACTATTTATACAAAAATTATGAGCTTGCTGAAAATTGCTTGCAATGCCCTGGTCCTGTGACAATCTTACATATTTTTGGTCTAACTATCATTAGAAACTTTATAAGAATTCATTTCAAAATCTTCAACCGTTGATAAATTAAGATATTATGTATTTCAGTAAATTGTAGCAATGCTGCTAAATTATGTTAATATCGAATTTTCTGATTTTCATTCTTTCTTCCTTACTAGAAACATGGGTGTCAGTTTCCAAACAACCAGGGGGCGAGGCGCTCTTTCCCTTGATAGACTGTTTCACAGATGTATTGCTGGCTATTGGAGTCGCCTTATCTCAACTGACAGATATAATAAAAGCAGGGCTGAGAGTCAAAGATCTCTTTTCATTCTTTTTTTCCGACAGCTTTCGAGCAGGCTACGACAGGTAAGAAGTTAACATTTTTGTTTAAATGACAAGACATTTTACTTCTCACTGTGCAACGTCTCCGTGGCGCAATCGGTTAGCGCGTTCGGCTGTTAACCGAAAGGTTGGTGGTTCGAGCCCACCCGGGGACGTGATTTTTGTCTGCTTGTCTTTTGTTCAGCATCAATTGTTTATTAGTACAATTATATATTTTACATACTTGTTACTGACTATTATACTGTTACTGTTTTTGTTATTTATCTGTTCTTTTTATTATCACGATTGATTTTTAGTATAACAATGAAATCTCTGTTCATATAGAGTACCGAAGTGATGACGTCATAAATATATATTTTTAGAATTTCTTAATTTTGATCCCAGAACCTAAAAGAGCATCATGAAATACCTTTAAATATGCAAAATCAGTTAAAGGCACTACGAATTGGCTGAGATATGGCCACTTAAGCACAGGCTCTTGCCCCATCAAACCTCTGTTATTTGGTCTTGGTTCATAACTTTATGAACCAGGCCAGAATAACAGTAATCCGTTAGCAAACTTCAAATCTTCTGTTGGCCATATCTTGCCCAATTTGGAACGTATCTAGCTAATTTTGCACATTGAGAGGTATTTTATGCCGTTCTTTCAGATTATGGGGCCAAATTTAAGAAATTCTAAAAATAGATTTTTTATGACGTCACACTTCGGTACTCTATTCTGAAAATTTTCAGTTAAAATCATTTTGTAAATCACAGAAATCAGAATAGAATTCAGAAGCTAAATATTTCGCGAAAAAAGAGAGAGGACCATCAGATCCCTCAAAATATTTCCCTATTTTTATCAGATGGTAACGGTTTGCGGTGCCAAATTTTTGTTTCTACAAAACACTCTAATATCAATCAACCCAGGGATGTGCCGAATGGGGACGTGGGGGGGGGGGGGGGCGTGACACCCTCCCAATGTCTGCAAAACCCAAGAAAGTTGGTCATGCAGCGGGGACCTTAGCGTTTATTGGGAAGTTTGACCAAATTTCAACCCGCAATTCATTCATTTTGTTGGTCATGGTTGGTCTTTTTTATAAAGTTGCAAATAACTTGTCATAAGTAGCAAGATAGTTATGGCAAGTTTAACGGCTTTAAGATGCAGACGATGTAAGTAGCTGTGCCTAGTATTCCCTTAAATATGCCCTTACTTTTAGCTTGGTTACGTTATCCTAACCATAGAAGACATATATAAATTGAACATGAGGATCTGATCGAAGAAATCGGTCAATGTTTAGGTTTTACCACGAGTAACAGCTTGGCTTAGGAAATAGATCGAAAAAAGATCCAGTATAACTTGGTGCCAGCATTAAGTGATGAAGTTTTGTTTTTTCTTTGGCCTAAACTTGACTCGCAAGGTCTATTTGTTAGCGGAAAAGTTCCCAAAAACTTTGCAAAAAGAGAGAAATCAGTTGTTGAAAAAAAGAAACTGCCAGAAAGAAATTTTTGAGGATATGAGAAATAAAGAATCGGCATATTTGTTCTTTAAAAGTATCATCAAGAAAGCTCAAATGTTTGATTCTATCGATAATCCATTCCTACTACAAAAATAGGACATAATTATAAATTCTATTAAAATTCGTTTTGACCAGCACAGTTTGAAGTTTCCATATCAAGAGCCTTTTTCGAGCATTTAAATACCCGAAAAATTTTAGATAAGATTTTACAGGTCAATATACCAACTCTACAAAATTGGTTAATCGTTTATTTTTAGCTTATAATTCTTTTGTTGGTTTTTAGTGTTAATGTTTTATATTAAACCGTGTTTCATTTATTTTCCTCCTCCATCTTATTTTGGTTATTTTTAAAATCTAAGAAAAGTTCCGTTATGAGCTACAAAAAAAAGGTTATTTTCAAATCTTCAAGCCCTTTCCTATTTCATGTCAACATTACAATAGACGAAACTACGGGACATATTGATAAAAGAAAGCTTGAAAATATTTTCTTCTAGCCAAAGTCCATTTTACATACAGTTCCTTGTCATCCTAAGATATCATACTCCTAAAATTTTTCTTGTAGCCAACCATGTATAATGGGGCGGCCTTTCTTCAACCCTTACATAACTTTGATATTTTGACCCCTCCACTTTCAAACACGTTTCGCCGGCCCCGTAGCGTCCTTGTAGCAGCAGTACATCTCAAAGTTTGGAACAAGCCTAGCTAGTATTCATCTTAGTTTTCCGAATGCAGTGCTCGTCACATGACGTTCTTAAACACACCACATTACATCACTTCATTGCACTTAGAATAATTATTTGCCAAAAGAGAATAGATTTTTGGTGGAAATTATTTTTCGCCAGTTAATAATTCGTTTCAATGATGATAGGTCTAGGTGTTTTGTGATAATTAATATTTAAGCCAGAAGAACTTCTAATTAGAGAAATTTCAAAGATTTAAATTATTAAGCCATATTTGCCACGCAAGTCTTTTAAAATTCTTAAAGATTAAAGGAAATTTTATAAATTGAAATTATTGATTTGATAAGCTCAAACGAAGCTGTAGTCCATTTTTGCAGATTGACCTATAATTGGTTTTTCGCAAAATCATGCTTATGGATTCACCCAAAAACACGAAATCTACACAAATTTGTTTCCGCAAACTTAATTTCCTTATACTTTCACGCCATTATTTGCTCTTTACTTTGTTATCATTAAGTGTGTATATGTTAATCCATTTCATTATTGACAATTTTTTATAACTTTAGACAAGTCGTTCATGATAACAACATGATTGTAATTGTAATGTTCATTTTCTGAATTTTGTCTTGTTTTCTTCAGTGGGAAATACGTTTGAAAATAACTTTTATTTTGAAGAATCCGGTGGAAAGTTCGGCTAATCTTTGCTATCGTGACAGGCATTTTTGATTTTGGTCATATTAAATTGTGGTGTTTCTTATTGTGGTGTGTCAGTACTCCCTTATTTATTAGAAGCCATATTGTTTGTTGAGATTGAAAATTAAAAAAATCAGGACTTTGGTGCCTGGCTTATACTCCTAGAGCATCGAGAGCCAGCTCTTGCCACTAGATACCTGTTTCCCTGTACAGGCATCAAAATTTTCGTTCCCCTTTTCAGACTCAAAGTGATAGGGTTTTCACCCCAGCTGCTTCTTCTTGGCACCCAAGATTGAGCCTTTCTAGCAAGCCCTACTTGCAGTTAGCAGAGAGGAGAAACACCAGCCCAAAAAGTAACTGAAAATGCTTCTAAATCTTTATCCCTATGCAGGTACTCCAAGTGCTACTGTGACTCTTTAGCGGTGGGACATCTCCATTCACTGTCAAAGGCCGCCAGGTATTTTTAGATATATTCTGTATTCTTCCATTTTTTGTGAGATGTTACGTGTCTGCTTTTATAGGTTATTTCGTTATTCAATGTTAATGTTAATGTTAAAGAAAAAGTCAAGTTAAGTGGTTCATCTGCTCTAATTCATTTGTAAAGTTGTTTGCTGAAATAGGATGAGCCAAATTATAAAATGTACATCTCATGACTGCGGTCATTATGCTGGGTATACGGCCCCCAGGCCCCTGCTTATGGTAGCCAGAAGGGGTCCTGCACTTACGAAAATACATTAAAATGGTAAAGAACAAAAGCCTCACAGATGTTTTTGGTCCCAAAATGCCTCAGTCCCTAAAATAGCTGTTGTGGGTTCATCAGTGTTAGCGCCAATATCGTTTTTCGTTATACGAATCTAGACGAAACATATTTTGCAAACAGGCACATTTGATGAAACTTTGTGCAACGTCTGCGCTGAACCTCTTCAAATTTTTTTATCTATGTCAGCTATTTCTCTTGTTTTTACAAGCCAATGTTCTGTCTTTTTTCCAGTAACATTGTATCGAAAGTCAAAGAGCCAGTAAAGGAAATATTTCACAGCATTGCCATGGTTAGCAAAGAATTTTTTATACTTTACTCCTAAAGAAGCATCACATAGCTTTGCAAATTGTTTTTTTGCTCATAATTAAGATCGTTTTTCTTTCTCCAATTTTCTAGTCATTGCACGCTTAAATTTCAGGCCTTATCGTTTTCTATGAAATCTCACATTATGAACTGAAAGGCTAAATTTCACGATTAATTGCAACAGTAATCCTACGTTTTATCCCTTTATCCTGTTCAATGCTATCATCTCAGGTTTAATGTATAAACGAGACGTAGTTGAATGTTCTTTTTAAAAACCTGTGTTTCTGTGTACTTTTTTAGGAGCAACCTGATTTGGCTGCTTTGATGAAGATTCCGTTGAAGAGAGCCAGTTTCTATTTACGATGCGTTGAAAAGTTGACCAAAATAATGAAGGTATTCATTTCTTAATTAAAGCGTCTGTGTAAAAAGAGAGAAGTACAGGTCGCCGAACAAATGAACTGTCAAATAATTCATTCAACAAAAGACATTCATTCAACAAAAGTATGTTCGGTGCTTTTAAACAGCGAACAGCTCTAGAGAGCTCCCCTTCTACCTACAGTTGCAAGGTTTTTCAGCTAGTATTGACTTTAAGACAGCCATGTAAGTCCCCTAATTCAATAACAAACGGCGGTTAATCTATTTAGGGCTATGGAGATGCGAAAGCCGAGGAAACATCACAGCTGAAAGAAGTCAGTCAACGGTGGCAAGATTTTTCAGATCTGACTTCAACACGACTACGCGAGGCTGAGAAAACAAGAGAATTCTGGGAAGAATGTCCTGCAAAATTAGTGGTAGGTGTATGATTTGAAGTTGAGCATCATTGAATTTGTCACCTAAGGTATTCTCCATCGCTTCTGTTATTATATAGGTATTTCTATTTCTACTGGTAACGACACATTGCTTATTTTGAACATTTTTTGGGTCTTTTTCATTGAGATGGTTTGGAGTTCCTTGTCAATCGCTTCAAACAAGAGCCTATTTGCGAGGTTAATCTTTTCACCATCTTCGGTAAACATATCACCATTGATGCTTTTTAAAGTTACTGCCATGCCACTTCTGCAATTCGCAACATTAAAGCATGATAATATTCAATGATGCAACAGTAACGATAGTGGATTGTCGTGGTTCATGCCGATTTCTACTAGTATCTGCAGGGAATCCATAAGTTGTGATGCTTTATTATTCTGTTTGAGTGTCTCTACATTCAAAACCTTCATTTTTGCCAAATTGAAAATAGTTTTAGGATTTAATGAAGGCTTTTTTATTTTGTTTATCTCGAATTCTTTTATCTATGTTGGTTGAGCTGTCAAGCCAGGTGTATACTTGGTGTTCCTGTTGTCGGCTCTGTAAAATACGTTTTTATTTATATAAGAAAATCAATCAGTACCTGAATACAAATTGACTGCTATATCATTCTTCTTTCCCCCTTTTTTACTCTATTCTGATCGATACTTGCCAACAGCCAACTTCGTTTACTTTTATGACTAATATATTTCCATATACATTAAAGTACAATAAAATTCATTTGTCTGATTGTGGTTTTTGCTTATCATATTATTAAACTAATCAGTGACTAAACTAATCTGTGATTAAAATAGATATCTGCCAAGGAAACCCGAAGTAAAACCTCCGTATAGTTCATTTCTTGCAAATTTGTTTATCTTGCAGGAAGCACTCAAAGACCCTCACCGACGAATCTTGAGAACGAGCAAGAACGCGCCCCTGTCTCTCGCAAGAGCATCGAGGCTTGCAAGTCATTCGTTTATGCTTTTTAATGACGTTTTAGTGCATTGTCAATCGAGCAGACATTTTCAAGTTTTTCCATTGGTCACTATGTGGGTTGAGCCTTTTCTAGATTCAGACCAGCAAAGGTGAGTGACAGTATCTCAGAATCGTTAATTTGAAGCAGTCTTTTGTTAAAACAGTTTCATATGGAGAAATTCTCTTCCTGACGTCCTGTGAATTTCATACAGAAATCTGTAGTAATTGAGTTCTGACTAGTACAGGGAATTTCAATCTTCATGTAAGCCTTGAGATGATGTTCAGTCTTAAGATCTCCCAACTGAATACTCATAGAATCGCGGGCTTCCAGCGACAAAATTGAAGAAAAGTGCAATATGGCTTCCAAAGATTTTAATAATTTAATGACAACAAAACAGTTGCCACTTAAAAAGCAACATATTCCAACAAATCTAATGCAAAGCTTAATACTGTAGCCACAAGCAATGATGAAAACAAGATCTTAAAAATAGTCCTGATATGATCTATCCTCCATCCGTTTTGTCTTATTTTTCGTCCCTTGGCACGAAACCCTTTGAACAAAGTTTCTAAAATACTGTAAGATTACTGTAATGATGTTGTAAGATTACTTATAGATTACAGTAAGATTAGTCTTAGATTACTGTGAAACTATTTATAGATTTATAAGATTACTGATCTTTTACTTTTCAAGGAATGCTCTGAGAATCACTGCACCTGAAGTTTCTTCAGTATTAGTCGCTGATTCACCAGCTGGGCGGGTATGCATTGAGGTTTTACTTTCATCCATAATCGTCTTTAACCTGCATTTTTCACAGGCGTGGAAAGTGTTGTCCAAGAATTTTGATCAAATTGTGTTAATTTTGTATTTTTATTTCCTTGATCGATTCAAATCTTTTATGTTATATGCACAGAACAAAATAGCAGTTTTAGATAAATAACAAAGAAAAATAAAACACAGAAAAATTTAAAAACCGTTGAGCATAATTTTTACTATTTATAGTATTAGTTTCAAGGAATCATGAATTGAATATGGAAAATTATGTTGATCCAACATGAGAAATTCTGCGGAAAAAGCATTTTTATAACGATTTTTTTTAAAGCCATGACCAAAATTTGGAAATTTAGTAAGCACAATGAAGTTTGACGTTTTGCTTAAGATAACTAACACTGAAAGAAAAATCTAAAAAGGAGGCCATCAAGATTTGTTTATATTATATAATTTCACCTCTTCTAGAATAATCACCCATTTCGATTGATAGCCACAAAAGAGTTTGGTCAACATTGTTATTTGTTTTAATGAAATATTTTTTTCTGCATATAGGAAGTTTTCATGTAAAGTTTGGTTGTTCAATTAATGTGAAGTGTTGAGTCAACAAAAGCATTTGCAACTGGCTTCAATAAACAAATGCTCCTGCTTTGAATTTCCCACGTTTTATATAATCATCTTGTGTGTTTTGTGTGACATTTATTTCTGTTTCTTAGACTGAATGGGTCAAAGAAATAAACGAAGCCATAGCACAGTGTCTCTCTGTGGCGTCTTTACATCGGTAAGACCTTGTTTTACTCTTCATTTATATCCAGCAGATGAAAAAACACATGTTTCGGCCTATCACAGCTTTAGAAAATTTTCAAAGAAATCTTTCTTCACCCTCTGCTTTTACTATATTTGGCATTTAGTGCCTCTGCACTTCTTTCAATCTCACCTTCCTACAATCTATTCCCATTCAATTCTACTATCAACGACATCTTTTTTCTTTAAATCTCAGCTAAACATTCGTCAATCGCTAGGGCTCTCTTGCCATATTCCAACTGGGCTACTCTTTAATAGGTTTTAAATAAAGAATAGGTTGATTCTACTGACTATATTTATATTTAAACAATCATTTAAGGGATTCAGTAAGAAATTCTCGCAAATTAAGAAGATATGTAGGTTGAACTACTTGTGAGAGGAAAACAAGGCGACAACAAAATGGTTTTACTATAAGCATCGGTTTGTGATTCGATTTCAACTGTTGTACAAATAAGAATTGTATGGGATGTATGATTTTCTTTACAATTTTGGTATTTCTATCATTTTTCTTATGTTGTTTCAATATAGAATTTCAATTTAAGTAAGTTTCAGGATTTGATGCATGTACTTTTCTTTATTCTCTGTTCAGGATCACAACTCAGTCAGTAAATTCAATTTCTGGCCTACTGCGTGCTGCCGACGCAAGAGAAGCCTCGTATACATACATCAACCATGTCAAGTACAAAAGCGCAAGGTATTCTGGGATGTGGTTGCATGGAATGCCTCATGGAAGGTATGATAAAAAGCAAGCAGTTGTTGTATCGTGTTTTGTAATAGTATCTTGTATAAACCCTGCATAGGTAATCAGCGAGAGAAGCAAGAAAATCGTCTAGAAGTACTTTGTTTATAAACTTTGTTGGGAATAATAATGATAATAATGGATATAATGAAATGATCCAGGCAGCTGGAATCTTTAAAGCTCTATGTGTGCCTCAATTCTTCATGTAGGTTTTTAAATTTTGAATAGGAAACTGGAATCTGTTTTATGTGCACTGTCTTCTTATTTCAGAGGGAAAATGGTGTGGCCTGATAATCTTACTTATGAAGGAGAATTTGAGAACGGAAATTTTCAAGGGTGAGTTTTCACACAATCAGTTACTTGTAGAATTTGTCGTTTGGATTCTGAATACAAGGCTATAGCAGGGAATGATTATGGCCGAGGCAGAAAAGAGGTTGTTATTGTAAAAATTTTGATGTCTTAACATGGTTTTATAAAAATTGAACTGCAAAAAGTCGATAGCAGTAAAAGTTTTATTCTCTGCTTGTCGTTTAGTTCTGGGTTGTTTTTGTTATGTCTATTTCCAACTTGCTATTCAACTTTTTTAGTTATGGTGTTATGGTGTTCCCAGTGACCCCTAGTGAATCAAAGCAAAGATACGAAGGGGACTGGATGGAGGGTAAGATGCAAGGGTATGGCCAAATGAAGTACCACGATGGCTCTGAATACGTGGGACATTGGGAAAACGACTGTCGCAATGGACATGGCACTATCAGGACCTTTTTCGGAGGCGACGGTACGCTTGAAACTGTATACGTTGGCAACTGGCAAAATGACCAGAAACATGGCTATGGAGTACAGGATTTCGTCGTCAGGTTTTACAATGATTCACTTTTGTTTCCTTGTTTTCATGCTTATTTACTATTTGTGAGCGTTTTGAATAAAACTTCGATGCACTGTTCTTGCTTAGTCTTTTATTGCATGTTTATTTGAGGCAGAGGCTCGTGGAAATTTATTTTTTTGTTACCGTATAGGCTTTTTTATAAAGACCTGCAGACCTATAGGCCTTTTAATTGCTCCACCCATTTGTTGGCTGGCCTTTCTAAGAGATGCCTCCGTGCGGCTTTAAGACCATTTTTACTACAGTGAGAGGACATCTGTATATATTAAATGGGTTTCAGATTCTAGTAAGGTTGGGGGTGTTAGTGGCACCTTCTGTTAGAACACCTCTTTCAATGTTAATTGAAACTTTCTGTCTATCTTTTCTTGTAATTTATATGTCCTTGCTCGGCATTTGCTACCTTGTTAGGGGCGAGAAGTACATTGGTATGTGGCTCGGCGATCAGAGACATGGTTACGGTATTGTTGTCACCGTTGATGGCGTCTACTATGAAGGGAGGTTTGTGCAAAACAAACTAGCAGTAAGTTGTTACTACTGATTGTGTTAGGAAACAAGAGGTGATAGTAGCGATATTCAGTAGCAGTCGCTGTTAACACGAACGTTTCTTCGCAATGCATTTTCTTTCTAGTCAAAATTGTCCTTTGAATGAGATGTTTGCCTACGGAGGTAGCCACATCATGCCTTTACCAGTTGCATCTCATATTTTTGTTTTTGTAACTGCATCCAGTGAATTGGAGTAATAATACATCTAGCCCAAGACGCCAGTCACGTTGCTATTGCCAGTTCGCTGCAGTCCCTGTTAATGATCGAAGGACACTAAGACCATCCGATGATTTCTTGAATAACTGCAATATCGCATATAGGCTTAAGCAGATGATAATTTGTGAATTTTGAAGGCCATTTCGTCGATCTTCCTAATGAATTAAATCTTTCAATTTTGACAAAAAACCTTTTTAGTTCTGCGCTAGTCTTTGCAAAGATTGCTGTTATGAAATAAGTGGAAACCTCTAGAAGTTCTTTAATAACGGTATTGAGAAGAGGTTTTCAAGGTTTTTAAAATCGTGTTTTTCTTTCAGGGACGTGGCATTCTCTTGAGCGATGATGACACTTGCTACGAGGGAGAGTTCACGGCTGACATGCAGATGAGTGGAAAGGTAAATGTTAGCGTAACACGAATTTTGATGAAAGTTGTTTTTTTATGGTCATCCAACCAAAGGGTATTAAACCACCCAAAGGGTAAACGGGCATCAACGTGACCATCTTGAAAAGAACTCAACCGCACTGTATTAGAATTTTTCTTTTTTGAGGCAAAGCTGTATGTACTAAACGAGATGATAAATTCATGAATTGGCTGTTTGTCCCTGCAATTTCGATTGCAAGCAATGTTTCAGTTTTGAGGCCTACAAATTTTATTAATCTGTTCTGCTCCTTCTTCAACAGAGAGTTTATTATGCTGTAACATTTGCTGTAACATGTTCACCTCAATACCCTGATCGCACAAAATCCTAAATATCTTTTGCTTTCCTCTCAAGGGTGTACTGACGTTGCCTAATGGTGACTACATCGAAGGACAATTTCATGGAAATTGGGGAGGAGGAATAAAAGTCAATGGTGTTTTCAATAAATTCGCTAATCCGGACCCCATTCTTTCACCAATCGGAGAGATGGGATCTAGTCAGATGACGTAAGAAATTTGTAAATTACAGTAGAGTAGTTTTGTCAGACAGGCTTAGGGCCGAGATGGTTGATAGCTGGTTGAATAAACTGGCTAGGTGATGGTTTGGTGTGAAGTTGTATCAAGGTAGTATGTTGCTAGTATGAAGAATAGGATAGTAGTTTGTTGTGAAGAGAGAGGTATTGTAGTACTCAAATGCATGGGGGCTTTATACCCTCGTCTATGTGACAATGAAGCCGGCTGCCAAGAAAGGCAAAGTTTGTTACACGAATATTCTATCAACATATCTATGAATGGAGAGCTAAGGCAATCTATTTCTTCACTATCTTTAGAAGGTAATCAACCGAACTTGTGATTATGGTATTGTTGTCACCGAACTTGCGATATTTTAAAATATTTTTGAAATACTTTTAATGATTTAAACGCATCTGTCTTTCTCTCATGAGACATAAAAACTTTCTGCTTACTTTCGGTCATTATCCAACGTTTAAATTCTGAAGGGTGTCGGACGAAAATTTCTCAGGTATGCCATGTTTCCGCTATTTCGTGCCTTCTTCAAATAAATGTTGGATTGCTAATTCATACCAAGATTGAAGCGTGTTGAGAAATGTTCTTGAAGTTTTTCTAAATCGCAACAATGTATAAATCTCAACAGCTATCACCCTTAACCCTTCATAACTTTATACCGTTACAATATTTCTTAAGGGTTACTGATTTTACCATTCCGGCTGGTATCAAGTGGAAATCCTTGTTTGAAGAATGCAGAGAGGAGCTCGTGAGGTCAAACGAATTACTGCCGGGGCACTCGCCGAGTATCGAGAATGTTTGGAAAAATGTTGAAAAGTCTATCCTCAAAACGAGGGCTTCAGACATCAGGAGGAGGTCCATTCGAAGACAGGCCTTGGAGAGTGAAGCTTTCTGTGTCACGGACAAGAAAAAGCTGAAGCATCTTATTGATATCAAAGAGATACAAACCTTGCTAACAACGGTTTGCTGACAATTTTGATATCGTATTCTCTGATTCATATTGATTATTCATTTTATTTGATGTTTGAAAAACCCGTAGAAAATCCTTGAAGCACTTTGAGAATCAGTTTTACACAAAATCATCTTGGTTAAACGTTCTAAATGGTGTTTCCTTGTTATTGCTTGGAAAAGAAAATAAAGTAGTGGCTTCGTTACGATTCGATTTTTGAGCGATATTTTGGACCTTTTGCTAAATGACATTTATTTTTCTGTTTAAATACATACTAGTATTCGAATAAACTCACATGGTAAAAATTATTTGTTTTGAATATTTATTGTTGGTATTACCCGTGCTTGTTCTCTGATTGCATCAAATAGCTGTGAATATGTGGCATTAGATGATGCTAAGTACATATGAAGCATCTGGCAACAGTCTTCATTAACCTCAGGATTATCAATCTTCTTAAAGCAGCCTGAAGCTATCAAGACTCTAGAGCAATCCCTTTCGCCTCTGACTGCACAAGCAACAGATTCTGGTAGCTTTTTATTTTTAACATTTAACAGTTTATTGTTGTCTTATAGGCCATGAATACATTCGGTCATCCACTATCAACATTAGTCGAAGGACTGGTTGAGGTGTACCGGGCGACGTATGTAGGCGTCGGAGCGCATAGAAGATTGTTGTTACATGCTGTTGAAGAAGCTAAGTCATACATCTCAAGGCTTTACACCATCATTAGGTATCTTTCTTCACTTTTTCAAAATTCCTTGTAAGTTTGGTTCTGTGTTCAAGTCTAGATAAAACATACTTCTACTGGATGGCGTAGAAATGATTATACTTGATGTACGTTGTAACAATTTAACTCTACAAATGTATAAAGTAATTGAATATTTTCTGTGGCAAATTTTTAGAACAGATAATAGTTATTGCTCCCAATTTCTTGAAGAAACAATAGGAGAAATATATGATATATCGATACACATGGATTCTTAAAGCAGATATGTTTTTACAATACCGAGAGTGAACCACTATCCGCGGGTGTAACTACTGCGGTGTTGTGAGGCTGTGCCTTCAGTAATTCCGAGAACAGCCAAAATTTGTGTAGATTGAGGAAGATCAAGAGCTTGTGGATTCATGGCTTTAATTTATATAAAGTTTTGCAACATTTATCAGAGATTCAGAGATCTTTTTGTCTATTTTATTTAATAACAATACACACTACAAGCTACATTATCAACATAACGACCATTCAGCTAAAGGGGAAAATATATCCCGAGGAGCAAAAAGTTGTGACTACACCGGGGCTATGAGAGAAATATTTTCATTTCATTTCATATTTCCGTAGTCAAATATGATCTTTTCGGGTATCGGGAGAACAAGTAAATTCGACCACAGCTTATCATTTCATTGTGGCTTGTAAAAGATATTGTAATTTATCTTTAAGTTAACATTTAGAAGTTCTTTAATTTTTCAACAATTTCCATTAAGAGCTCGACTGCAATTACAGAATTTTACTTTATTGTGTTGATTGTGACTTTGACTATGATGATGATGATAACATTTCTCATCTTGCGCTTGTGAAGAAAAGCCAATAATGCAGGAGTTCATTTTTAGGATAATGTTCCCAAGTCTACCTGATGAAGAGTTCGTCGTGCTGACACATGACAAAGTAGATGGTGTTGATGACCCACTAATAAACAGCACAAATTTGCTGCATCCGCTGATACTCCCCCGTTTGTACCCACCCCTTTTCACGCTGTATGCTCTGCACACCGAGAAAGGGGATGCAATCTATGCTGAGCGGCTCCACCAATTAAATAAGAGGGGAGACATCGCCTTGATGTCCTTTCTTGGAGTTAACAGGTATGCTGGCTTTCACGTGTATTTTCTATTGTATGTCCCTCTTTCACATGCATACAAAAATTGAATTTTCCATTTCATATGCTGGCTCCGTCATGGTTTACAAAGTTATTATGTGTGAAACGTTTTTTACTTTTGTTATGAGGTTACTGTTGTTTTTTAGGAAATTTTTATTGTGCAAGTTTGAAGAAGAAACGAAAGAGGTAATTATATTTTCTTGGATGAAATAGGTGTACCTTATAAAAAGGGAAATTAGTTGGGTTAGGGGGCAGGATAGGCTAGCGGCAATGGCTTGAGTCAGGAGGAAAGGATTTGATTGGGGGTTATGGGTTAGGTGGTAGGGCTTTGTGTTTCACCGCACACAAGGTGGGTGGGGTTTTTCAGCAAATAACCTTTCTCTTCTCATGCTTTGAGGGTAACTGTTAGCTATCTGTGATAACATTATTTTCTCTAGAGTTACCTGTAGTTAGCTAAGTACTCGTTTTACAAAAGCTAGCAGATATGTAGAGAGTAGGTTAGAAATCTGGGGGTTAATCAAAAAAGGTAGTCGGATGCACGTCTATACACTCTTTAAGAGCCACTTTTCTTGAAGCAAATGCTTAGGCAGTTATATTTGATAAGAAAGATGGCATTTTGATACTAAACAGCCATGCATTAGCTTAGCAACTGAGATCTACTTTTCAGACTCTATAATTTGCACTTTACATATATTGCAGTAGGTATAGCAAGTTATCGTGAAATGAACTTTAGACTTAAATAAGGTTATTTTCTTCTATAGCCAATCATTGGCGATGAGCCACCCTACAAGACATCAATTGCAGAATTGGATAACCTCATTACGAAGTACAGTCCGATGGAAAAGATCGAGGTCATCCGAAGGAGCTTTGCCAAAATTCACGAGGTATGCCATACCTTTAAATCAAGTTTTAAGATAATTCGATAGCTTCATACAGTCCGAAAATTTAAATCTTTTATTAAGGCACGCTAAGGAGGTAGTAAAAATCAAGATCGTTTGTGGAATGGTATAGTGTTCCAAAGAAAACCATTACTAAGGTTATTTTAGAAACTTAGTTAAGGTTATTTTAGAAAGCTTAAAAGATACAAGCCAAGAACCTTCTCTTTTTCGACTTGATAGTTTGAAGATTATCGTAAAATTAAACCATTTCATAAACTTTATGTTTCATAATTCACATCATGCTAGAAGTGTAAACAGACCTACTTCGTGTTAGATTGGATCTCCGATTAAGTCGAAAGGCGAAGAAATTGTTCTTTACTGCAGGTTTAGTTATTTAAGAAAATATTCTTTCGCACGAAATTCTATTTAATACCGAAGCATGCATTGACGAAATATTCGAAATTAATGAGCACGAATGCAAGTTAATTTGCAATTTAGAAGTTTTAGAATCGGAATTTGTCAGAGTTGAAAGTCTTGATTTGTATACGGAGAAAAGTTCGTTTTCTCACTTGGTCTCTTGAGCCATAAGAAGTGTTAGCAGTCGCTGATTATATAAAAACAAGGAACCATTTGATCTTCAGTTTTTGTTGCTCTGCACCTGGATGTAGTCATTTACGAACATCGCCATCCAAGCAAATGACGAAATTTTGGTCTTTCGTTTTAAAGGAGGTGAATAATTTCTGGAAAGGCGAGAAGAAAATCGTTGCAATGGATGATTTGTTTCCAGTTTTTCAATATGTGGTTACGAGAGCAAGGTAGATATTTTTTCATTATATTTTTTCCCCGCTTTTACCCGGAAATAGATTCAGGGTATTGTTGGTGATAACGTAATTTTCTTTATAATTCACTTTTTCTTTATAATGAACCGATATCAACTAAATCGTAAACGTTTCAGGGTTCCACATCTTGGATCAGAAGTTCAGTTTATTGAAGACATGGTGGATCCTTCGCATCTTGTGGGCGAGATGGGACACATGGTGACCACTTTGAAGGTAAACAGAAAATCTTGTTCTTAGTAGTTTGCTTTTTCATTTCTAAAAAGGCATTAATCGCTATAAATTGGTTCAAATGAATAGAAACTTAACTGCAGACGACAGATAAATATTACAACTATAATTCTATGTTAAACTATCTGTGTTTCTTTACAACTGAATTATCCTTGTAATAAATAAGTTTATAATGTTTAAATGAATATCCCACTGTTTAACACAATGGAAATTTATTGGGGCTGGAGGGGCAATTGCCCCCTTAGTTAGTATGTTAAAGAAGGCCCTGGATCTCTGCAATGTGCAAAAGTTTCTTTACAATTGAATCGTCCTATTAATAAACATGTCTATCCCACTGTTTAGGCTGCGATTGTTCTTTAACTCTTTTAATTTTTTCAACTGCAGGCTTGCTACTTTCAGATACAAAACGAAAAAGATCGGGACTGAATTTGATATTCTAGAAATTTCTCGCTGCTACCTTTCGATGGCTTTCTTGACTTACTCTTGGAATCGCCACTAATTTCCAAACATAGGAGATTGGTTTTGGCACTCGTGGAGAACTGGTTTTCATAACCAAGATGCTGGGTAGCATGAAAATAGCCCAATGAGTTAGCAGATCTTTATCCGTATGCGTGCAGTTTTATACAAATGCAAGAAGTATCTTTTCACTGTTTGGATAGATGGATTTATTCACAATAAATTATTTTCTTAAATATCTTCTTACTGAAGATGTACATCTTTAAAATTTTTAATCGCAGTGTTTTATGTTGTTTTCATTTATAATGTACATTTGGTAATTTTGCAGAAAAATTGGGTTTGAGTGAAAATAGTATATATTACTTTAATTGCAGAAGGAGACTTAGATTTTAATTCATTCTCTCATTTATGAATTATTGCTTAGAAGAGACGATGAGAAGGACAGTTATCAAAGTAGACTCAGTGAATTAAGCTGGAAACTCCAGTACACGAGCTCCTTGGTAATAGGAGTCTTGGCGTGTGTATCCTGAGGATTTTCAAAACTAAATCTGATTCACATTACGGAAGCTTCCCCTTTTTGTAATATTATATTATCACTTCTGTCGAATGGCACTATTTTCCACAAATAAATTTAGAGCAAAATATGATCTTTCCTTACCCAATAAATTTCTATTAATTTTCAAAAAACTACATAGATCACAATTTCGGGGAAAATGGGTCATTTCTTTCCATAATCCCTTGGCACCGCCACTTGATGAACCTGGTTGTATGTATTTATGTTTTCAAATTATAAACTAGTCAGGTTTCAAGTTCAAGCTATGAATGTTCTACAGTTTGTTTCTATAACAACGTCTGCGTGTCATAAATAGCTTGTGTAGTTACATTTCACGGTATTTAACGGATTAAAATTATATTGCTCCCATATTCCTTGTTGTCGTAACTAAGTTATGCAGTGTGTAATTGTTTTTAAAGCATGCTATACAACTTTATTTTTATAAGGTATAACTTGTGATTTTCAAAGATAAAACGAAAGAATTAGTGTTTAATTTTACTAGATTCCTGCTAGACTTTAAACTTCCAAATTGACGAAAAGCAACCAAATTCACGAGAAACCTTTTTATCCTGTAACAAGAATGCAGCTTATGTTTTACTGTTGATCAGAACGTCCTTCGTGGCAAAGACAAACTGAGGCTCATTCATTTCTATAATTGGGCTTATTACAGCAGAGCTTAAGTTTTGGGGCTCGAACGCAGGGTAGGCCTGTGGTTTGAACACTCTACTCCTGCCCACCTAGCCACAATTGCATAATATTTCAAGTCAAAGTGAATATCGACTTGGGTCTGTTCAACAGAGACGTTTCTGTCTCATCACGTGACGCATGAATTAGTTGAAGTTTAATGCACTACTCTGTGGTTTCGTTTTCAACGGAGAACAGCATATATTGCGGACCATAGTATGTGTTCTTTATCCCCGAAGCCCGCAAAAATACCAAACAACAATGTTTTCATTTATCTCAATAATTTTCTAACCAACAAAAGGGAATGAAATGGAAACTTAATTATATACTATATACCTCATTTCGACAATAATTTAGCCACTGCTTTAAGATACGATCATTCACGAAGTTTGTATTGAGTCAGAAGGGAACTCCCAGGATACCCTCAAAATTCAAATATTCAATTTTTTTTAATAATTACAGTGACCATATTAAATGTGCAAAAATTATGTACCTGGAGATTTGTACCTGATGTATGAAACAAAATGATGGTTATGTGGGTTGTTCAAAAGGCTTAAATGTAATTCTTTCTTGGAGTTTTTTAATAAGGGTTGGGAGGTGGTCTTTGAATGATGTCTTTCTGAATAAAATTTGACACAGCGATTCACGAAAATCCTGATCACATGATAAAGGCTGACTTAAGATAAAACTGTTCACGGGTTTTATGTAATTAGTTTTTAGATGGCTTCTTCTTTCAGTTACTTTCTTCTCTCATCTTACTATGAGATTTACATACATCTGTAAGCTCGCAAATTGAAGTTTCATTCGCGGGGTCATCGAACATATATCTATTCAGACTTTTCTTTATCATCAGATCATCTATGATCAGAGACGTAATTTTGACATCTCTTTTCACAAGTGTTCGTCTTCATTTTCAATCCTTACCTGAAGCGATTTTGCAAAACTATGCCAGCTGGAAATATTCGTTAGCTTTATGGCCTCAAATCGGCAAACAGTGGAAAGCTCATTGGTTCTGAGACTCGGGTTCATTTGCAAAACGGATGAAATTAGGCCAGGGATGCTGGAAGGATGACAGTTCAAAGGTGGCAGACTTTGTAGCGATGCACATGAAGGTGGTAGGTGAGAGAAGCAAGGCGAGAAGAATGGTGGTTTGGGGGTACACCTTCGGGAAGTTTTGCTACCATGCCCTACAGTTGGGCTTGATGTAACATCATATTACCTCAAATTATAAACTATTGAAAATTGGATAGCACTTTTTCAGCTTTGACTCTTTTTCTTTTTAAAGTACTTTCCACGTAGAATGTCTTAGAAGTAAAAGGGCGAGGGGAAGATAATGATGTTAATCATCCAGAGTAAATTTTGTTATTTAGGCCAAGGGTGAAGTTTAGTTTCCCTCATGAAGGTTTCGACCCTAATGTTTATACGACCTTGAACCAGGCCCTATTCAAGTAGACGACTGAGCCTTGATGTGAGAAATTTTTCGTCAAGTAAAAGTTTCCTGGTATCTAAAGCTCTGATCGACATGTTTTCAATGTAGGGAACGTATGTGAACGGTGGGCATAAAGCATTCTCTACTCGTTGGACCCTATGTTTCTATGATACTACGACCAAAGAGGCACTTTCTGTCTCATCTTCTGTCCCCTCTGGTCAAGGGCACGGGGGGGGGGGGGGGGCTGTCCCTTGCATTGTTATGAATAAAAAACAGAAAAAGGTTCAAAACTTTTTTGTTCAAATCTCACCGAGACGAGGCTCCTGCCCGCAATGCATCCTGGTAGCTGAATCTTGAAACGATAGCGGAAAGGCGACGAATCATGGCGTCCTTAGCTTCTGTTTGTTGATGATAAATGGATTTGTTTTTCAGGTAATCGAGAGTATAAATTTAGCAAAACAGATTTTGTTTGGAAACAAGACTCTTTCGTTCTTATATTTTTGGGCTAGAATGCCATTCAGAACTTGGTAGAAATCAAAATACGGAGTTAAACTCTGGTTGACTGCAAGCAAAGTCTTGTTGTGTTTCCCGCATTCGGCACCGCTTTCAAAGTTGTTGCAGATTATCTGAGTTGCAAGAATTCTCACACTGAAAGTTAACACTTGGCATTGAAAGGTGAAGGTAACTGCTGGGAGGTTACTTTTTGCTGGAAATCTTTATTATTAGCTGTGTTTTACCGTTTTCTCAAAGGAAGGTTTACCAAAGATGGACTTGCGGAAAACGAAAGATGAGGAAAAGCTACGCGTTTGCCGAAAGTATTTCTACGGCGGATTTGCATTGCTTCCATTTTTATGGCTCGTCAACACAGTATGGTTCATGAAAGATGCATTTTTCAGAGAAGAATTTGAATTACAGAAAGATCTTAGAAAATATGTTATCGGTTCGGGTATTGGAACTGTTGTATGGACGATTGCGATTGCTACATGGGTAGCCATGTACCAGATGAATAGAGCTGGGTGGGGCGAAATAGGCGATAAGATTTCCTTCCTTATACCCCTAGGAAAGCCATAGCAAGTTCAGGGTGACAGTAGGCTAGATTTATTAGGGTTGCAATAAGTCAAGGGGGAGTTCATTTTGATATGATTTGTCCATGCCTAAGGTCTCTTTGCATTTGACTTCTAAAATTCCCTTGTGAACAGTTATTAGAGGCTCTTGCCTTAAATTCAGTTTTGTTACCAGATTTAAGAAAGGTATCAAACTAATTTCCCCCTCGATCTCAAACTTTTGCCTCTTTTATATATACTCATTAAGTTTGTTCTGATACAAAATGGATAGTTGCTGGTCTTTGGTAAATTCATTTAAGTTATTGACAAGTTGATGAAATAAAATTAACTCAATAGAACTATAGTTTAATTTTCTTCAATTATATAATTCAAGGCTTTAGCAAAAATTTTGTAAGGCAGTGATTTTGATGTTTAGTGTTCTGTAAATATTAATGTATATGCATTTTGGTATATTTCTGCTTTCCTGTTACACCAGGGTGCATTACATGTACTTAGGCCCAAAGATCTTTGGTGTACAACCAAGTTTTTTTTGGCATATGGCGTGCAAACCAATTAAAACCTTTTGGTATACCTGAAATGACATGCTAAACATGAAGCAGTGAACATAGTTAACATAAAATGATAAAATAATACAAAGGGACATAAACCACAGTTTTCTCTATTAATCACTTTTTTTTCTGATGCAACAATGTTTACAGTTTTACTAACTGCTCATTTTTTCCGCATACCTAAACAAATGCCCCAGTGGACCTTTGGCACACAGTTGACATGAAATGCACCCTAGCTGTTACATTAAATAACAGGAGATTTATGTGACTATTGATTAAAATTGTATTCTAATAATTATTAAAAAAATTGCCTACTTTGCATTCTTCATTTGAATTCGCTAATTCCTTATAACAAAGAAGTTGACTTTGGGTACTTTTTTGCTTGATGCGAAATGAATTTTTCAGCAATTATTGTTTTTTAAGATTTTCTTAATTTTAGTGTTTTTCTTACTATTTGGAGTCCTAACAAACTTTAAATGCTGGTTGTGAGGAATTGGTGAGCCTTTTCTGAAGAATTTTTATTGTTTATGTCTAAAGTTTTATGTCAACCAGGGTAAGGTTTTAGCTATTGGTAGAAAATCTCAAAATCCTCAATTGTCAACTCAACTGTTTTTTTATTTTTAACTTTCAGTACTCTGCTTCCTTTGTTGTTTGGAGTCTCATTTCTTATAAAATAAGGAAAAGAGAAGTTATAGTTGTCTTTTTCAAGTTTTTGCATATACATATTTCAAGATAATCAACATATTGTCAACAGCACTTTTGTTATCGCTCAAAGTAATATGCTTTTGATAGTGTCTTGCTTGACTCTAAAAGGAGACTGAAATCTCTTTTTTGGCCAAAATTTGCTTAAAAAGTATATTGTTGGAGGGCCCATAGGAACAATTCTTATCTGGTCTTTAATTGTGTTTAAAATAGCTAAGAAAAATGTTATTTCTACAGTATCTAGATACTGTTTATTCTACAGTATATAGGTAAGAAAAATGTTAAGACTTTAGACTTAGTTGCGCCTGATTACAGGTCTCAATCATACTATAATTTGTAATAGCTTGCCAAAAATATTAGGATATGCATAAGAAAATTCTGCAACATGCAAGTTAGTTACTGATTAAATTAAAAAGTACTTATGATCACGTGAAAAAATAAACCAGAGAAGCATTCATAAACAGATTGGTTAGAGTGAGTTGCATGTTTCTTGTTGTTGTCATGCCCTTCTCCACACCAGTGAGTGTTGCTCTAAAACTTGGGTTTAACTGGAATCTCTTATTTTCTGAATGTTGATGTAATCTTAGAAATAATATTAAGGGCTTTGTGGACATGAAGATTCAGTGTTTCTTAGCAGGGGTGCCACCCCAAAAAGTTGGGTGGGGAGGGGGGATGGACTGTATACAACTTTTAGAAGCCACACCAATAACCACAACCATGATCGCACCTGATATACTTGTATTTGTGTTAAAGATTCTCTGCTGTGTATATGAAGTCATTCATGCTTTTCACTGATTCTTTAAGACTAATAAAAATTATTAATAAAATAAAAATTTATTGCTCATTCATGGGAAATCAAAAGCATAATAAAAGGTTAGCTTCCATTGCCAACTAAGTAAGGAACTTGAGTGAAACATATACAACTAGCTTGTGAAGAGGGGCTCTGTCCTTAAAAATGCCTCTGAAATTTTTTGTGCTTTGTGCAAACCAACCTAGCAATAAAATTAATGGATATTCATGAAAGTTTTTGAGTTCTGTACCAAAAATCCTCGAATAAGCCCCCACGCTTGAATATGCCCTCCCCCTCGAATAAGCCCCCACCTAAAAAATCATTTTTGCCCTGTGGGGGCTTATTCAAGGGAAGCATAATTGCAGAGTAAAATCTTATTTCCAAAAAGCCCCCACAGGACAATAACCTTTTTGTAATTTTTCAATTTAATTCATTGAGAAAATTATGTCGTTCTTATGTCAACCTTTGAGGAAAATACTAAACTCTGAAATAAGCCCCCTCGACTCGAATAAGCCCCCACCCAAAAATTCAATTTTGCAAATTGCATATTTTCAAGTACTGGAGTTTCTTAGTCTTAGCCAATTTCTTTTATAAAAATAGTAGATTCTCTTGAATATGAGGAAAGCAATACTTGCTTTTTGGATAATATATAACATGGTGTTTGGCCTCTTCAAATTTGGACGTAGAGTTGCAGCCCTTTCACCGCGCAGGTGGCTGCTGAGCTGAGCTTATTGTTATTGATGCTAAGGAGGAGCAAAGCAAATGGCGGACAAGCGCGCTCGCATACTGACTTTTTACCGTGTGAGCATGTTGTAATTTTACATGGATTAATGAGACACAGTGAAATAAATACTGGCCGTTTAGTGAATCGACTGAAGAGCATATTTGTGAATTGGCAATGTCAGACATAAACCCGACAGGAAGCAGCCCAGAAGACGCTTCATTTTCTTTCAATAGGCTGCCTGGACCAGACGGCCTTCGAAGAAGTTCCTCCCGATCAATAAAGCGTAAGAAGTTTGACGACGAAGTTGTAGATACAAGTAACCCGTTCAAGAGAATGCCATCATCACGGAGAAGCTCTGAGTCCAGTCAGCCTGATCAAAAGCCATCGCCTCTTGCCAAAAAGGTTTTTACTATTTTCTTGCGTTTTTGCTTTATTGTCCCTAAACATTTCACAACTCACTGAGCTGTTGAACTGACGTTTTCATAAAGTCAGAGTACTTTAAGTAGGTAACATTCGAAAGCCAGAAAATCCTCTTAGTTTAAGCATGGAAGTCATCTTTCTGATTATGTCAATGAAATTATTGCATTGCAATATTTGCATCAATCAATGTCAGTTGACATAATACCAAAGGTATCTGTTTCTCCTCAAGTTTTTCTTAGTTAGGCAGAACAAGCTGGCCAAGTTAGGTCTGGTGATAAGCCTCAGTGTAAAGCATGCTTAAAAACAAAAGTGTGGTTGCCAAATTTCTAGACCAATGATGCGCTTCCTCGCCAATGTTAGGAAGCATGCCTACAGGTTTTCGCATGAATGGGACTGTCTTCCAAGAGATGTAGTAATGCCAAATCATTGAACTTATTCAAACAGAAACAGGACAATTATTGTGGAGACAGACAATTCTTATGTGACCCAGTGTTTGTTTAGTCAATGTTTTTAGAATGTACCCTTAAAGAATATCTTAGGAAAGTATAATGGCCACAAGGAAGACCAATGATGATCTGGATGCAGACAGTAAGGCAAGGTTTGGCCAGCATTGGAATTAAATTAGATTTCTCAAAAGAATCATAAACATTGAATAGATTATCTGAACCGACACAAGATAGAAAGAACTGGCATGACATTGTGAGACGTGGCATGCAGCATTAACGGCATGTGACGTCTTAGTAGAAGTAGTAGTTTAGACAGTGCTCAGGTATATTTTAATGTTTTCTGTTTCTATTTTGGACTACATAAATGTTTTTCAGGAGCATCGCCTAAAAAACAACAACAGTTATTTAGATTAACAATCTGTAACAGGCCCTTAGCCTACATTGCAGTATTTTGTTATGTTAGATAAATGAAAGAGATCATACAGCTTCAACATTTTTAGGTCAGAAAATATAGTCATAGATGGTTGAGTGAAGTCTTCAAATGCAGTGTTGTGTATGTAATTGAACATTACCATTGTCAAATTCTGTATCAAAAATACAATCAGTTACCCAACTAGATACCAATCAGAGAGCATCTTCAGTGAAAAATCCATGTGCATCCATGATGTCATTTGTTTTGCATACTTTTGATTATGTGACAAAGTTTTCTGTCGACGAGAGTTCATTTGCAATCAAAGAACACGAACAAAGGCTTCCAGACCAAAGTTTTTTCTATTGACTATGGTCTTTCTAATTGTACTCAAAATCTCAGTGAATGTTCTGCATGTGTTCCAGTGTTCTAGAGTGAAGTTTTTCTTGCTTTGATGTTTTAATAGAAGGAGCTGCAAGTGCCATTGTGGCATATTTTGTTAAATTAAGACAGTTATGACCAACTTTTAGGTTTCAAGACAATCTTCTGCTTTAAAGAAAAAGTCCAAGAGAGTTAAAGTAAGAATCAACAACTTTTCCATTTCTTATCTAGCATCCAGAATCCTATATTACCAGAAACATAAAAGTAGGTTGACGTCATTTTATGAGCAGAATTTCTATTTATGTTATCATAACATGATGTTTTATTAAATGCATTTAATGTAAAAGTGATGAAGTTTTCTTATATCGATAGAAATTAAATCATTGCTTGGTATCAAGTTGCAAAACCTTACAATTGTTTCTTCTTGATCACATTTTTGTAGGCCCTAAATTAACTTGGTTGTTGTAAATTTATAGACTTTCTTGAGCCTCTTGACGCAAATTTCTAAGAGGAGAACATAGTAAGTTGTTTCATTTTGAAGAACTAGGTTAATGGAATGCAGATGATGGTTCCCCACATGGGCTTAACTAAAGCAACATTCTCTACATCAATATTTTCTGTTGGTGTTGGTTCTCTCCATTATTGGCTTGGGTGCAACACATTTAAATCATGGTATCTCTTTTGCTACTCGTTAACTTCCTTATTGAGCTGAATTTCTACCACTTTTATCCTAGGGTTTCTCTTTATTTATCCTGCTTAGGTACTTATCATAGCCCCTAGTTATAAATCTTTCCCTGTTCTGTATATAATTATACATTTTACTATTAGGTTCTTAACTCTTTTAGCCCCAGCCTGTTCCATCAGATTTTGGAAGATGGAGACCTACTGATGATCTGGCTTTGATAACAGCTGTTCAACAGGTAAAGCTTTCTCTTCCATTGATTTGGGAGGCCAACCCTGTGAATATTACCAATAATTGCAGAGGGCCATAATCACAAAGCTCCTGCAAATGGTGATTAGAATACTGATTATTTCTCCTAGTTTTTTTCATATGTGATGCAGAATACAAAAAATATAATTCATAGGCAGTCAGCACTACAGTGTGAAATACTGTCAGTACTCTGCTAGGTTATAAAATATACTTAATTACTATTTTACTTTTTTTAGACAAATGATCTCAATGCAGTTCACCTTGGGGTAAAGTTCTCATGTCATTTCACATTACGGGAAGTCCAAGAGAGGTGGTATGCTTTGCTGTACGATCCAGTGGTTTCAAAGTAAGTGATTTGGAATATGTTGCCTGTAGATCATTTTGATGCCTAACAAACTGCTCATTATTAGAATGTCACAGCATAGAAAGAAACAGTTTCTATTCTTCTCTTGCCCCTCGCTGGAAGTTTCCTCATTACAGCTATAGTTGTAGTAGCATAAGCGTCAAATCTTGATTGGCTAGGAAAGGAATCACCGCCACGGGAATCGTCTTCGAACTGAACCAATAAGGTTGCGAGAAAGTCTTCGAGAAGCACGTTTTTTGGCCTCATGAACCCCCTCCCTTTAAAAAGAATCTGATCACACATACAGTGGGGGAATGGGATAAAACTTGGCTATTTTAATCCAATGACCCCGACGCACATTTCCAGAAAGAGCAAACGCGCGATCTCAAGTTTTGCGAAAGTTATCGCTCTTGTAAATTTTGATAAATATCTAACGAAATAATATGGTTACTTGAATAATCTAAATACCTACATGACAACATAGTATCAACTTAAACCCCGAACATTTCTTTTCACGCTTCTTAAAATGTTCTCTGCACAAAATGTTTCGCTAAGGTTGATATGGCCTATTAGTATCGCCAATAGGAATCCAATCAAATATAAGATCCATAGGGTGGTAAACTTCAATAGCATTTCAAATTAATTAGAAAATTAAAACATGGTACTTACAAAGCTGTTGGTTTGGCAACCATAATCTTAGGTGATACAAAATTCATATAACTGTTTCGCAACATAACATCCACAAACATGGAAACTTCGTAAAACTCACGTGACATTTACGATGGTATAGTGCGAATCGGAAAAACAGTTTTGGCGCGAAATGTGGATCGAATCCAGTTAATCCCAAACGGGGGGATCAAGAAGGAATAAATAGTACATCTGGTAAAACAAAATATCTATTGTCAATTGTCAATTAAACAATATGTCTATTGTCTTAAAATGTAAGATTTTATAACAAAAATCGAATTCCTGACAACGGGGTGTGTTACCCCCGCTGCCCATACACATGTTGTAGGTGGAGAAAAAATAATCGAAACACTCGTTTTCGCTTGTTACGAAATTGATAATTTTCAGAAATGGGAAGAAAATAAGATCCAGGAGGTTTGCAGGACTGCAGGTGCAACAAAGCTGTTTCATGCCATCACAACAGCAATGTCACAGGAACACCAGACGCCTTTCAAGAAAGAGCAAAATGAAAAGAAAGCTGTGGCCATAATATACATGTTGGTGTATGGACAATCCCAAAAAGCCAATTGGTTCCAGAAAATTTTTGCCCAAAATATGACAGGAAAGGGAATCAGTGAATCTGGGCTTGCAATCTTAAATCAAACTGGCATATCTGTTTCCAAATCGACCCAAAGAAGGGACTTGATTAGAACAGCAGATTCCCACGAGTCAACTGTCATTAAATTCATTGATGAAGCCATCAAAAAGAAATGTCTCCTGACACTGATGATAGATGATTACACCAATGTGCATACCATTCGTCGACCAAAAGACCAGGTATAACTCATCTTTAAAAAGTAATTCAAGATGACTTGAGTTGATTAAACTTTGTGTATTAGACATATGTTTATACACTTGACTTGCAGAATCTAAGTTTTATTGCAAAAAATTGCTTTTCTCCCTAACATCTGCATAAGAATATATTTGCATTGTGCAATTGTTATTAGCTTGTAAAATTATGATAGGTTTAATTTTTGGTTTTATTTCAGGTAACTTCAACAGCAACAAAAATGGCAACCATACTTCTAAAAAAGTTTCCATCAATACCGGCTATTTCTTCTACTGATGCCAGCTTCTTCAATCAAGATGGGATAAGCATTGAAATCCTGGAAAATCATTTGAAAGAAAATTTACCAAACTTGCTTTCTTCTTTTGCAACCATCATGCCATACTGGGTCAAATCTTCATTTTTCAACCCTGAGATTGAAAGAAGCCGCTTAGAAATCCATGATTACCAACAGGATCAAACCAGCACAAAATCTCTGCGAAAGATGGAAAATTGCAAACTTGTAGATGAGGTTGAGCAAAAATTGAGAAGTTTTGACGACTTTCTCAAAACTTCTGCTCATGCCTTGAAACTTGGTCTTCAAAAATATCTTCAGTACTTTCTTTGCCCCCAGCCTGGGGACTGGCCTGCTCAATTCTATATGAGACAGGTTCAGTATAACATTCCTGAAAACTTTCCATCTTGCTTGAAAAACATTATACCAATGATTGGTCCTCTGCATATTCAGCTGAATGCGAGAGAATGTGTTTGCCTTCTAAACATTGACTTCTTTAAAATGTTCTATTCCTTTATCTTTGGGGATAAAAAGCAACTTGCAAACAAGCCAAAACCATGGAGAATTTCTTTGCTGTTAGAGATACTTTATGGTGGGTGGACACTCATCAGAGAACAAGTAATTGTCATTTTCTCCAATTGCAAAAGCATAGAGTTCTTAACTCTCTTGAACATCTTAGACAATTACCTTCCACTTGTACTGTCTATCTACTCAGTCATCTTTAAAACTGGAAGAACCTCTGAGTACCTGGATGCAGTGTTGAGGTGTTGGTTAATGTTCTTTTGCTACAAAAGACATCATTATAACAAAGCTCCTTTGGTCTGGCTAAGTAATATTCTGTTTTGGAAGGCTAACAATCATCCACTTTTTCAAGCTCTTTTAAGCAGCCTCAATGCTTTTGATGAATACCCAGTGGAGAACTTCCACTCTCTCTTAAGATCACAAACAGTGCAATCTGATGATGCTGAACTGATCTCAAGAAAGGCCAAAGGAGTTGACAGCAACAAGACAACATCAGCTAAATTTTCATCAGCATTTGTGAGGCCAAAAAAATTTAACTTCAGCAGTTCAAAACTCAAACAGCTGAAAATCAAGGCATCCAAATTTATTTTCAACATTTTAAAAAGTATAAAGGAACAGCCAAATGCAGCATCCCAAGTCAATCGCCCAGCAAATCGGCAAAAAGGCATGACATATTGGAAACTGCCTCATATATATGGAGAAACCATTGTTTCATCGAAAGTGCTACCAGTAGGATTTCAGTTTGCAGGGAAGGAACCAAATCCTTTAAGGTTTGTAGCACCGAGAGCTGGGCAAACTGCCAAATAGATAAAAACACTTTAGCAAAAAATTTTTAAAAATTGTTTTTAGTGCATATATCAAATATAAGTACTTTGCTTAGTATACAACTGTTTACAAGTATACAATATCCAAAATCATATACCCTTGGATTTGTTTCAATTCCTTGTCCTATTTACCTAGCCAATTTCAAGTTTAGAAATAAACTCTTTACTGATTATTTAAAATGAGCTGGTGTCAAAATCAATTTTTTTAGTATTGTCAAGTTAAAAATCTATAGCTACTTATCGAATAACAACTAAATGCAAAGTAAAATATGTTTTGAACCGAACACAAATTATTGCTAGGTCTCATTGTCTCATAATAATTGCCTTCAAAATTACAATAAAATGATATGCTCCACTTATACGAAATTTTTATAAAATGTCTGGAACTTAAACGAAATTTTCGTTGTAGCAAATGCGACTTAGCCGACTGTACACACCAAGAGACAGGATCTGGCATCATATTGTTCCAGACATGTGGGCACTCCTTCCACACTGAATGCTTGTCCGGTGAAGAGAAACGGGCATGTACAATTTGCAGTGAGGAGATTCTCAAGGCCATGAAGACCCTAGCCTCAACAGCGAAGGAATCTATCTTCAATCCAGACATAAAAGAAACTCCAACGTCGAATACGCACGAAGATGATGACATTACCGATGATGAAATTGTGGAAGAAGACAACCTGGACGCTGGAGAATCGTGCCTACAAATTCAACAAGAAATTTGTAGCTGGGGCCTTATAAATGGTCCTATTTGAATTATTAAAAACTCGAAAATCGATTTTACTAAAGACAGAAAAGTGGCCTAGGCCTCTAAACTATGCTATAAATTATTGATACAGTAAACTCTAGTTGTTTTCACTCCATTTAAATTTCGACCAAAACATGTGAAAATTGTAATCAAAGCCCCGTGGGTATTAACATTCTGCTTCATCCAGCTACAACCCCCCATGCAACATTTTGTGTTTCTATGACTAGAGTTTACAGTATCGATGCACGTGAAAATACCTGTTGCCAATCCATCACAGATTCAAAACTCTTTGCAATAGTTTTCCCGTCAAAATACAGCTCCCTGTAGAATAAACTCAGCAAAACACGTCTGTCAAATCCCAGAATTCAACCATGATAACACGGAAAAGGCCGATGGCGCAAGATTTGACAATTCCCTCCATAACTTTCGCAAAACTTGAGATCGCGCGTTTGCTCTTTCTGGAAATGTGCGTCAGGGTCATTGGAATAAAATAGCAAAGTTTTATCCCATTCCCCCACTGTATGTGTGATCAGATTCTTTTTAAAGGGAGGGGGTTCATGAGGCCAAAAAACGTGCTTCTCGAAGACTTTCTCGCAACCTTATTGGTTCAGTTCGAAGACGATTCCCGTGGCGGTGATTCCTTTCCTAGCCAATCAAGATTTGACGCTTATGCTAGTTGTAGTATGTTGTTAATTTATACTTTAAAGGGGTAGGGGGGGTGGGGGTGATAAGGAAATGGTCTGACTTAGCAAGTGTCTCTCTGATCTATGGCACCATTTTTTTAATTCAATGGGAATTGGATATAAGTCCAGCCTAGTGAAAGTCTATGTTTTCTGGGTTACAACTTAACAACATTCAACTGCATATATTTCAATAAATTTGAGTATTTTTATAATGGATTTGAAATTCATTCTGGTGTTAAGGGTCCCTTTTAATGTTAGTACTTAAGGGTCCTGGGTCTTAGGGTCTGGTTTTTACGGCATGCCGAAAAAGGTCCTTTTTCTATAAGCAAATTTAATCTTACATTTAATCTTACATTTACACGAGAACAAAGATTTGTTCAGGAAGCTGTCACAAAAACTAAGAAGCTAGATCAAAGATCTGTTTGTTTTTACTCGGCACTAAATCGCATATGAGCATGGTCTAATTTCATTGCAGGCTATCTCAGCAAGCCATGAAACAGTTACCAACCGACGTGATACAAGGTATCCAGAGCAGTGCATTATGGAGCAAAGAAGAGGAACTAGTGCTTGTTGACATTGCATCGGTGGGTCACTTACCTCAGTGTATTAGGGTAACTTTCAATGTTTGCTCTTGTTGTAGGCAGACTGCAGGATTCATCACAAACATCCAAAATTATTCCGCTTGAAGTCATAATTAGTTCACAATCACAACTTTTCAAGCCACATTTGTTGTGACTTAAATCACAGTCTACTGTACCTAGTTAAAAATCTGTACCCTCCATGAAAAAGGTGTCATCAATTGGTGTCTTTAAAAATACAGGAGTTTTAGATATGTTGTTAACATTTATAAAATCATAATAACTTCAGCAGATGTTGTTTTGCTTTTGATAATAAATGCTATTATCCAATCACCACAGAACAGCAACCCAAATTTACAGAAATTCGAGAATCTTTTCGAGGAGAATCAGAGTATTTTTCACAAATCAAGAACCGCAAAAGCGTTGCTGAACCACTGGCTGTTAATGAAGCACTATCAGTTATTGTCAGATCAGTCTGGTATGTGCTATTTATGTTAAGGGTCAGCAATTCTATATCTCGAGCCCATTTTATAACTTGGTTTGTTAACTCGAGCCCTTTAATGATTAGGTGATGTGTGAGGGTTTTCTCTGATGCTCCTAAGTATAAAAGGATAGATCATTCATGATCAAAATGAAAGCAAAAATCTTTTATCCAGATGCCGAAAATTTGTGATTCAAATTATTGATCCTTTCCTTGATTTTGATTGTTGCATATCTTTTCCCTTATTATCTCTTAGGATTGTCGCGTTATCGCTTTTTATGCTATTTTGAAGTTTTTTATTATTAAGGGCTTAATTGAAATTTGCTATTCAAATTCAAATTTACTAGAACTGGTCAACATAGTTTTGAGGAAACTGAATGCACTAAAAAGATAAATTTTTCTTACTGACCAAAAAATGCTGTTTATTTCTCAGAAATGTTTTTATTTACCATCTCCCCGCGTTTTTATATTAAGATCTTTCGCAGCCAGAACCTCATTTTTCAACCCATACTTTTAATCTGTAGGCGAAAGCTTCTCCTAAACCATATCAAAAAGTGTGAGAATTTCATGTTTCTAACACACCCGACACACGGCAATGATTTTTCTTCCCTAATGATTTGGAAATTTTTTTGTATCAATTAGTGGAAACTTGCATATGATCTAAGTGCTAAGAGCTGGATTGATTTGTTGACGATTTCAGTTGTTGAATAAATTTGTGAAAATGCATTTTGTCTCGACTGTAATTTTGCTTGACCAGCAGCCTCAAATTTCTATTTTTATTTGAATTTTTTATTGGTTCCATAGCCCGCTCAAGTGAGACTGATGTGAATCTTCACGATATGGAATCGAGACTCAATGATGATGAAATTTTGTAAGTCTTATTTCAAAGTAGGGCCTACTGCCGTATAAACTTTTTTCTAAAAGATAAAATCATTTAAAGCTTCCTTTTCTGGAATCATTCCCGGGATGCCAACATTGTCATGAACATGAGCTCTAGAATTTAAAATAATCATTTTCAATTCTTTATTTACTGAAGAAAAACCTGAATGATGTGCTAGTTTTTTGTGCAAGTTTGGACAGTTGCTTAGAATTATTTCTAAAGGGATTCATAGATAACCAAAGATCACAGTGTACTGTCATTTAAACCATTTTTAGGCCACCTGCTTTGTGTAAAACTCTGGATTCTCCATTTCGACCATTTTCAGATTGTTTCAATATCCAACACAGGCGACTGTTGCCTCCGTGCAGACTCTACTGCTTTTAACTGTTTCCTTTTCCTACCTTTCCATTGAGTTGAATTAAAATTTCATTGTTGGGCTCCCACTTCTCTTATCGTATTTGGCTTGATAATAAGCAATTGTGAACGCAAAAGATAATAAGCAATTGCTTAATTTTGTAGTTTTGAATACATGTTGAAGTAGTCAGTGTGTAAGTTATCCCGGCCCTTATATTGTCTTATACTGTAATCTTATATTATATTTCAAATGGTAGGCATAAGTTACTGCATTGAATTTTTACAAACTCGAGCTGTGAGCAGTGCTCTAAGTCTTCTTCTCCCTAAATAATGTATTATGACACAGGCGATACAATTTTAAAGGATTTTAACGTATTGTTGTACACTTCAAGATTTTGTAACGTTGTAATTATTTTATCGGGACCATGATTGATAACAGCACCATTGGCACTGAAAATTATTTATCCTGTATAAACATTTCTATTGCTACTTTGTTTTGCTTGTTTAAACTAGCAATTTTAGGAAATGTTCTTTATGTCAAATGAAAATGCTAATATTTGACAGTTCCCTTTGATTTTAGAGAATCAAAAGACGAAATGCTAGATCAAGAGCTGTTTTCCGTTGATCGAAGGCAAAAGAGAGAATTGAAACGGCTGGAGGAGGAGATTCCCCAGTGGCAGGTTATTGTGGATGAAATGATTGGCAGTGGTGAGTTTTTTGGATTATTTCATTTTCACCAGATTTGTAGATGTGTCTTGTTATGCCATACCACCTTTTTCAGTTTAAAGTTCTGTAAAGGCAATTTTTTGTGCAAATAAATACCAATTATTGTTAGAAAGAAATTTAAATTTGGATAAACAGTCATTCTTTAGCTTCTTTAGACAATAACATGTCAAAATAGAAAATGACAATAAAAAATAGATAAAAAATAGTTAAGTAATCTTTTTGTAAAAATGGAAGTGCAAGCAATGTGTACTAAATTGCTATAAATGCGAGACATTATTGTCGTAGGCTACATGTGATTATACCATGTGCGTGGACGAGTCTGTAGGCCTTGCGGTCAACGCATTTGCACTAGATACAGATCTTTTCTCTCGTTTGAAAATCGCACCGTTCAATTTAACCCTTTTCAAAAAGATAGAGTTATAGGGTGAAATGTAACATTATCAACCCTGCTTGATTGAGATTGTTTATTTCTTCTAGGTTCAAGTGTCTCAGAATTCGATTCACAAACCCTTGCAGTTCTTCGCGGAAGGGTTGTACGTTACCTTATGAGGTCTAAAGAGGTGAGTTTTGCTGCTTCGTTTGATAAAACACCCCAGAGTTGAAAATCCTGCCCCAGCAATTAGTTCGAGTTATGAGTTACATTCGATTTTTATTCTTGTTTGCTTTCTCCTTTTAATGGACCAGAAAGTTGTTTTAATTAATTTTGTTAAGTCCTTTTACTGATGAGTTTCACAACAGAGCTTTTCATCAATAAGATTGGCTACAAGTTTACGTTTAAATGAAGCATTAAACTTCAAGCGCAATTTCTAAAATTAAGTTTAAGCCAGCTTGAATTTCGATCCTCTTTTCATGGAAATTGGCTAGTTTAATGCTGAATTAAAGATCAATTGAAGAAGGTAGTGATTTTCGAACACAAGAGATCAAATTCATAATGATCAGCATTAGTTTAGCTTCTATCTATTCTCATAGACATACGGCCTAGACTTATGTAGTCATATTATGTTACGTTATTAAAGGGGGACTCTATCTATCGATAACTTTTAGTTTAAAAGGTGGTTTTTTGGGTAATAGTAATCTTTTGATATATTCTTTTTTGCAGATAACCTTTGGCCGAAATACGTCCGACACGCGTGTAGATATCGATTTCTCGCTGGAAGGCCCTACGTGGAAAATCTCGCGTAGACATGGCATGATCAAAATGACGAACGATGGCAAATTTATGCTGCATAATCAAGGCAGACGCCCTGTGTTCATTAATGGTGCCCCTGTGGTTGCCGGATCATCAATACAGTTACCGCATAACAGTGCATTGGAGGTAAATCTCTACATTTCATTTTGTATTTAAACCATTTGGGTTTCCGTACTTGTTGCTACGAAGAAAGTTTTCATTGTTTCATCTGTTTAAAGCGGATTAATATGTGCAGAGAAGTTTAAGTTTTTAGGCCATTTCTCTCGTTTCTCAATCTCTAGTCCATCAATATGTAATGGCCAAATTTAATAAGTTAGATTTTTGTGGAAAATATTTATCTTTGTTGAATTAGAAAACTTGAATAGGAATTTGATGAACAAGACGCTCTGGTATGCACCCTAAATATGCACTGCTCAACTATATTGCAAGTTAATTGATTGACAATTTATTGAATGCAAAACATTTCCCTTGGGTCAGAAGTTTACTATAGATGCTTTGTATTTGGCTGCATTCAAAAGTTGTCAAAAAGTAAACTTGAAAATAAAAAGGCTTTGTCACACTGGGCTTGTTCTTTCTTTAGAGGCTTTGTGTTTTCTGGACGTTATTCTTCCCATAACCTTTCTATTTTGTTGTCATTTAATATCTTATACTTTGATGGATGTTAGGCTACAAGATCTTTTCAGTGCCTTGAGGAACATCTTGTTTACGTGTTTGCATTGCTGTACATGTGTTTTTGCCTGGGTCATTTTCTTGTCACTTTGTCAAAAAACCACGATGTACATTCTTAGTTGGAGTTGTAGAGCAGTAAATTAAATTAAGTAAATTAAATCAAGAGCTTTAATTTTATAACAATGGAGACGAAATTTTTGAATTTCAGATCTGTGGCTTGAAGTTCCTTTTCCTAATCAACCCGGACCTTAAGAGAGTAAAAGAAGCCAAACAAGAGAGTTTGCTACGCAAAGAGCGAGCGGCAGAGGGCAATACGACGTGAAGATATCTCCTAATGAAGTCGAGGCTTCTTTATTCGAGGTACGTCTGTTAAATCCGATATAGCAACGTTCCTCTGCATTTCATGGTTGGGAAATACAAAGATATTTCTTCACTGCGTGTAGCTGTTTCATAAGCCCCAAAAGGATTCTGAACACTGGCAGTTTCCGGACTCAGTGAAGCCGTACGTGTCCGCCCGTGATCTCCAAACATCTTGCATCAACCATGCTTACATGCAACATGGTGATTTTTTGAACATGAAGATCTGAGCCTTCTCTTTTATCCATTGTTGTGTTGATTGTTTTCCAATGCTAAGTATGTTAAGAGAAAACATTTTGTTTATTCTCGATATGCTTTATTTGCAATTAAGAATTTATCTTAAATGATAACTTCAAAGTTCATTTTAGTAGTGGGAACAAATCTTTACAAAGAAAGGGTTTATGTCAAATTAAGTCTAATAAAGGTTATATTTTATTGACACCGTACTTTACGAACGTGTTGGTATGTAGTTTTCGGTCTCTTGCGTTGGTAAGGAAAGACTCGCCCAGTTTTTAATGAAAACTTGCTTGTAACATTCGCATTGTGATTTTCATTAAAAACACGGTTTAATCCGTTACATTTTGATAAGGTGCCCCTGCTTCTTTCAATCATAATTTCTTCCCTTTAGGTTAATAAGCCTTTAGTATTTTTTCTACCCTTTCAGACCCCCTGTTCTGCAAGTGAAAGTCTTGATGGTTCAAGTCTGAAGCTAAAATAATACGAAATCACTGGTGTTCTGTCAGATTTGTGTTGCGGAGAGAAACTCTCTAACAGAATCTTGTCTAACAGCTTTGCCAAACAACAAATTTCCTCCAATAATAAGTGATTTCTTCAGAAAGGAATGTTTTGATGAAAATGATGATGCCATACGATGTATACTTTAGGGGATTTTCACCTATAAGAATTGAAAGACAGCGATAGCTTGCGAATCCGTTTTGGGCTGGAGTTAAACTGAAAGCATTATAAAGCATTATAGATTTTGTGCAGAATCATCTCCGAACGAACGTATATCATCAATTTTGGGCAGAAAGTGAGGTTACAAGCTAATAAAAAATGATATTTTTTAGTTGATTATGACTGAAAATGATTTTAAATAACCAAGAAATATTAATAAGATTTATATTTGAAACTTTCTAATGCTTTTTTGTACGGAATTATCAGCAATGAAAAAATGTCATCGGTTTTGCCCAAAAAGTAAGGTTTTACCAAAAACTATATTTTTGGTCGAAATACTTTTTGGATTTTTAGGACAGGAAATGATGTAAAAAAACGAGAAATATAGTAGAAACTTCATTTGGGAGCATTCTAATGCTTTTTTGTAATGAATTATCACCAAAAAGTCATCGATTTTGCCCAAAAAGTAAGGCTATAGGTTTACCAAAAATGATATTTTTCGTTGAAATATTTTTTGAAATTATATGACTGGAAATGGCATAAAACACCGAGAAATATTGCCTAGATTTGGTTTTGGAACTTTCTAGTGCTTTTTGTAAGGAAATTTTACTAGAAAAAGTTAACCGATTTTGCCCAAAAAGTAAGGCTATAGGCTTACAAAAAATGATATTTTTCGTTGAAATATTTTTTGAAATTATATGACTGGAAATGGCATAAAACACCGAGAAATATTGCCTAGATTTGGTTTTGGAACTTTCTAGTGCTTTTTTGTAAGGAATTTTTACCAGAAAAAGTTAACCGATTTTGCCCAAAAAGTAAGGCTATAGGCTTACAAAAAATGATATTTTTCGTTGAAATATTTTTTGTAATTATATGACTGGAAATGGAGTAAAACACCGAGAAATATTGCATAGATTTGGTTTTGGAACTTTCTAGTGCTTTTTTGTAAGGAAATTTTACTAGAAAAAGTTAACCGATTTTGCCCAAAAAGTAAGGCTATAGGCTTACAAAAAATGATATTTTTCGTTGAAATATTTTTTGAAATTATATGACTGGAAATGGCATAAAACACCGAGAAATATTGCCTAGATTTGGTTTTGGAACTTTCTAGTGCTTTTTTGTAAGGAATTTTTACCAGAAAAAGTTAACCGATTTTGCCCAAAAAGTAAGGTTATAGGCTTACAAAAAATGATATTTTTCGTTGAAATATTTTTTGAAATTATATGACTGGAAATGGAGTAAAACACCGAGAAATATTGCCTAGATTTGGTTTTGGAACTTTCTAGTGCTTTTTTGTAAGGAATTTTTACCAGAAAAAGTTAACCGATTTTGCCCAAAAAGTAAGGTTATAGGCTTACAAAAAATGATATTTTTCGTTGAAATATTTTTTGAAATAATATGACTGGAAATGGAGTAAAACACCGAGAAATATTGCATAGATTTGGTTTTGGAACTTTCTAGTGCTTTTTGTAAGGAATTTTTACCAGAAAAAGTTAACCGATTTTGCCCAAAAAGTAAGGTTATAGGCTTACAAAAAATGATATTTTTCGTTGAAAAATTTTTTGAAATTATATGACTGGAAATGGAGTAAAACACCGAGAAATATTGCATAGATTTGGTTTTGGAACTTTCTAGTGCTTTTTTGTAAGGAATTTTTACCAGAAAAAGTTAACCGATTTTGCCCAAAAAGTAAGGTTATAGGCTTACAAAAAATGATATTTTTCGTTGAAATATTTTTTGAAATTATATGACTGGAAATGGAGTAAAACACCGAGAAATATTGCATAGATTTGGTTTTGGAACTTTCTAGTGCTTTTTTGTAAGGAATTTTTACCAGAAAAAGTTAACCGATTTTGCCCAAAAAGTAAGGTTATAGGCTTACAAAAAATGATATTTTTCGTTGAAATATATTTTTTGAAATTATATGACTGGAAATGGAGTAAAACACCGAGAAATATTGCATAGATTTGGTTTTGGAACTTTCTAGTGCTTTTTGTAAGGAATTTTTACCAGAAAAAGTTAACCGATTTTGCCCAAAAAGTAAGGTTATAGGCTTACAAAAAATGATATTTTTCGTTGAAATATTTTTTGAAATTATATGACTGGAAATGGAGTAAAACACCGAGAAATATTGCATAGATTTGGTTTTGGAACTTTCTAGTGCTTTTTTGTAAGGAATTTTTACCAGAAAAAGTTAACCGATTTTGCCCAAAAAGTAAGGTTATAGGCTTACAAAAAATGATATTTTTCGTTGAAATATTTTTTGAAATTATATGACTGGAAATGGAGTAAAACACCGAGAAATATTGCATAGATTTGGTTTTGGAACTTTCTAGTGCTTTTTGTAAGGAATTTTTACCAGAAAAAGTTAACCGATTTTGCCCAAAAAGTAAGGTTATAGGCTTACAAAAAATGATATTTTTCGTTGAAATAATTTTTGAAATTATATGACTGGAAATGACGTAAAACACCGAGAAATATAGCTTAGACTTGGTTTTTGAATTTTCTAGTGCTTTTTTGTACGGAATTTTTACCAGAAAAGTTAACCGATTTTGCCCAAAAAGTAAGGCTATAGGCTTACAAAAAATGATATTTTTCGTTGAAATAATTTTTGAAATTATATGACTGGAAATGACGTAAAACACCGAGAGATATAGCTTAGACTTGGTTTTTGAATTTTCTAGTGCTTTTTCGTACGGAATCATTACCTAAAGAATGTCATCCACTTTGGACAAAAAGTAAGATTATAGGCTTACCAAAAAAAAAACATTTTTGGTCATTAAAATTTTGATTGGCATATTGTTTTCTAGAGATTGTCTGGGAATAATCGAAAATACCCAAAATATAATCTCTTGTAGAATGAATTCATTTATCTTCTTTGTTGTTGTTTTTGATTCATCAAATTTTGGTAAGAAGGGATTTATTTATTCCAAAAGAGAGAACTGAAAAAATACGAAATCAAGAATGTTTTTATGAAAATTGAAACATGCTTAGATTAAGAAACATTATGAATGTGTCACAGTCAATAGTGATTATGTGCGGCCATACTGTTTCATTATAAGACTACATTTATATACATCAAATAGCTATTGGCAAATGCTTTAAAAACCTCAGGCTTTCCGAGAAATAGGAAGTCACTATTCCATGAGAGACGATTACACGATTATAGAAGGTCGATTACATTGTTTGATGCTTCTACGTTCTTGGGGAACGCATGATACCCGCAGATATGCGCAGATGCCCACAGATACGCGCAGATGCCCACAGATACCCGCAGATGCCCACAGATATTCCTAAAAACCTTGACTGAGCGGCTTGTTATCGTTAGTTGATGTTACCTACGTATTAAATGTGACAGGCTATGCCAGGAGATACTTTTGTTTATGTGTACCAATAAATAAACCACAACTAGAATCAAAACATGTAACTGATACGGGGAGGAAATCAAAGACTAATGTGCAGGACTTGGGCATTTATTCCACATACCCAAGAATCAGATACTAAGCTGCTACAGCAGGGAGAAGAAAGAATCTGGATGGTACTCAGTTTTAGTCCTGTTTACTAATCATATCCTTTAAACAGTTAAATGTACGATGGTTAGAAAAACATGCTAGAGTTTTATGATAACCTCTTATAACCTTACACTGTGCAAGACTTCTGAAAAATCATATGACTACATAGCGAATATAAACGATTTTTCACTGGGCGAAATCTGAGAAAGAACCCCTAAAAATTTCTCAGAGGCGATTTCTCAGAGGAAAATTTTCCAATACATCAACCACCATACCCGCCGCTTAAAAACAAAAATCTAATTTCCACACAGTTCAAAATAAAATACATTATTAGCATCAAAAAATTAAATAATATCAAATGATAATGACAACAACAGTGGAGTTCTGCATTCCAAATCTTCGTTTTCTCTTGCTCTCTCCTTCCATAATTTCCCCATTTACACGAAAATTTCAAACATAGTTGAATTTCTGCAACAGAAGGGAGACCAATCGTATGGAGGCCAACAGGAAACTTGAAAAATGATTTCACCATTCTAATAAGACTTCCCTTAATCCATATGTACGACAATTTTTTTACGATATTCACATGAACGACTATCTTAGTGTACAACAATACATTTGTAGGATTTTCCTTATGTACAACTATTCTCATGTACAACAATTTTTAGGTACGACTATTCACGTGAATGATAAGACTATCCTCACATAGGACCATCTCTTAACCAGCCCTTTGTACAATCATCCTTACACAAGACTCTCCTGATAACAGCTCATTTCTGGGACTGACGAAGTGAAAAAAGATGATTGGATCAAAAGTAACAAGACCAGACACTTTGTTTCAGTTGAAAGTTCTGTAGTTCTATGCAAGAATGCAGAACTAGCTGTAAACCTCAATAATCTTTAAACTAGTGGCTGGTCCTTCCATGCAATGTGATGCATATTAGACTGTGTCCCCAAAGTCCATTTTCTTGAGCCCAACACATACTAACAATTGAAACACATATTTGGATTAAAAATCAGAGATCCATTTTGGGAGATCACAGGCCAAATGCAGGAGACCACTGAAAGAGCTGTTAGTCTCCCATCGGGGGACTACTTTTTTACCAGAATTTCCAACTCTTGGTTCATTAAGATGCGATAAAATATAAAAATATTAAATGACTACCAAAGGAAACAGAAAATCTTAAAAATAATATACTCACATTTCGGTTTTCATTGTCATGATCGGATGTAAAACTGACCAAATTTGCGCATGTAATTCCTAATATACTCCTTGACTTTAATTTTTACAGAATCGCTGCATTCAAGTTCCTCGTCTGCTTTTACTCTCGCCAGCTCTTTCATCATCAACCCGTGTGTGAGCTTCAAAAAGCAAGATTTTAAACATTTATATATCATACGATTTTTTCAATTTCGTTTTTATTCAAGGCCGTAAATTATGAAATGAAATAGCAGTTAGATATTGAAGCAACAAGACGTCAGA